>NW_024582685.1:674432-702522 GCF_018398535.1 Haplochromis burtoni | reverse complement strand
TGAACATTTTTTTTGTATCGAAAAAATATCGAACCGTGACACCAAAGTATCGAACCGAACCGAACCGTGAATTTTGTGTATCGTTGCACCCCTATTAAAAAAGTTAAGTTCATTGGTATTATAATGTAAACCTCTCTTGTTTACTGTAGATTTCAAATATATTGGTAATGGGTTGTGTTTCTTGCCCTTAGGTAAGCATTTAATTAATGCCACTGTTAAAATAATTCAGTTACAATTGGAGTTTTGTTAATGATTGGCCTATTATGAAATCATACTAATACTTACTTTTAACCTTGATATCATTCACTCAAGCAGAAAATACATTTCTCTTTATCAAATGACCACAAATAAGAGGAAATTGCAAAAACTTAGGTTAAATAAGACAAAACATCTGGGTTAGCTTAACTACATGTGGCAAAGCCATGCTTGCGAGCATAATGGGAAGCCAGAAACAACCCTGATTATTTAAGATGGTGTGAAACCCAACATTGATAAAAGATATCTTATAAAACCGGACATTGACAGTATGTCTGTTCATATTCTTGCATTTGTTAGATTAATATTATTGTTTATTACACTATATTGGCTATAGGATCATTTTGAATTATTGACCCTCAAGTTCCATACTGGTGCATTGTTGTATAAAACTACATAAATGCAATGAAGGGACTTGCGTTTTGGTTAAAATGAACAGATGTAAATAAAAACTGAGCAGCTGGTGATACTGAAATCCTAGGTCCATATAGTGTGTGTCTTAACTAGTAGGCCACCAGATGTCCTTTAACAAAGACAAACGTTGTTAACATTTTTTAATGCCCTTCTGCAGATGCAGGCACTTTGCGCTGCACTTGCATTTATTTATGTAGTATAATCAGCTGCTTGTGGTTGCTTCTGGAGTTGGAGTCTTTGACAGAAAGTGGTTTGTCTTCTACTCGGGGGGGTGATTTGGTTGGTAGTGTGATGCTCTAACTTCCTGGCTGGTGGATGTACTGTTGTTGTATATTCAGCTAAACAGGAAGGTTGCCTCAACTGGCTGTGTGACATCATGTCAGAGTGGCAAACCAGGGAGACAGAAACTAGCCCAGGCCAGCCTCTCAGCTGAGGCTTGCAAATGCTGACCTAAGCTGACCCAGGAAATAATGCTGGAGGTCATCATAAGGAGGACTGGAGTTCCTTCTATTTTTTAAATACCTGATTGTATTATGCTAATGAAAAGTAAGCTCTGTTACTTACTGATTATAGTAACAATATTGGCAACTGGACCTTGTTTTCACTCATCTTAAAACGAGATTTTGTCCCTCATTGCTTTATTTGAAATCTTTAACAATGGGGCTCTTGTTTTTTCATTTTAGCCTTTCCGCAGTTCTTCCAGTCGTTCCACCATTTGTCATTTTAGCTACTGGAAAAAACAGAAGTGCCATCCTCTGTTCTCGTTGCACATTTTCCTTGAAGATTTTGCCCCCATTGTGAGGCAAAATTGCATAGTGAACACAAGGCTTATAGAGAACAAAATTAGATGTGGATATTGTCATTATACTAAACCATTAAAATTCTGTGGTCTGTTTTGTATGTCTGAAAAATAAAACCACCCTTTTAGGTATTGCATTGCTAACTGGGCCTCACTGGGTCCTTGTGTGTCAGTCTCACTGAGCATCTCTACATGAAGCTACAAAAATGACAAGAATCTACAGTCCTCATTAAAATAGAGGACATTTTTGAGACTCTTGTATAGCTGTTATAAAAACAGTCTTGCAGAATGTGTCCTGCAGATGGTATTGCTTTCAAGAAGCTCTTAGTGTTATGTCTTAGTTCAGAGAGACATGGGTGGAGAGAATCAGGATAGAACCTGATTTTGGTTCTATCCTGGTTTTGGTTTTGGTTGGTTTTGGTTGAAAATAAGATGTATGAGCCACATTGTGTTGTGATTCAAGGGACGAGCTGGAGGGACAGTAGGTCATGTGAGTGTTGAAAATAAAAATACCACCTTTTTCCATAATGTGAATAACAAAAGAACAAGTAATGTGTGCACAATGTGAGCAGAGTGTCTGTTATTACGTCTCTAAAACAGTGTTATTAGTGCCCGTTATCCCAGGTAGTAAAGAGTACCTTAAAGACACATACGTCTTCTTAGTGTCTTGCAACATCAACAACTAAATCAATGTTCAAGAGACCCAGAAGGTTGGTGGGTTACATTAAATCACCGTGCAAAGGAACATACATGCTGGACTTAAAAAGGGCAACGCCCAAGTAGATTCACTGATTAACTTTGTGTGCTGGATCACTCCAATCAGCAGTGAGTGTAGACAGGAAGCAGAGTGATTGGCACTTAGGTCGTTGGGCCATTCACAGTTGAGGGAGGGACAGCACAGCAGAATCTACGTTGGGTCAAAAAACTCATCATTGAAAAAAAAAAGTTTTTCCAGTTCATTTTAAGAAGTTAATGCATAAAAAGATTATTTGTGCACCTAAAACTTGGCCAAAGAATGAAAACCACTTTTCATGTTGCACAGCTCCACAATAAACTGAAATGTTAAGTCCTCAAAAAGTTACCCCACACTGAGATTCCAAGACAATCCTTCCTTTGCATTTTTTTTTTAATTTCAGTTACATGAGGGTATACATAGGTTTACACTACAAAGGTACCATAACCTCCTAGGACCTGGCGTCCACATATGTGGACATCACATTTTGGGTTATTTAGACCCAAATACTCAATTTTGCTCTACAAGGGCCTGATATCCACTTACGAGGACATTATACTGCTACTGTTCTATTGAAATTTTAAACAAATATCCTAATTTGTGGCTCTCATTTTTCATAGAAACGAAAATTTGGTAAAAAAAAATCTGGAAATTCTTTGTTTTTACATTCATCGGGGCCCAATATGCCCAAATATCAAAGACAAATTAAAAATGCATGCTGTGGAAGAGTTCGGGTCTTAGGAGGTTAAGTACTTAAATATTATTATTAGTTTTAACGAAAGCTGCTTCATGGTTGGCCTTTTCCACTTCAAATGTAAAAATAGACATTTACATTCTGTTATTATTAACCCAGGTGTCAGTAGAATTGGGGCCCTGTTTTATTCTTGGACATATTTTGTGAGCTGTATTGAAGATGAAAAATATTTTAGTGAAACAATTGAGGGTAAACCAGCACAGAGTGACTAAATTTAATCTGAATGTTTTATATTTCGACTGTGATGTCTTTCAGGTCTTTGGATGGACGTCTGCAGGTTTCCCACAGAAAAGGTCTTCCTCATGTGATCTACTGCCGCTTGTGGCGCTGGCCGGATCTGCAGTCCCACCATGAACTCAGAGCTGCCGACCACTGTGAATTTGCCTTTCACACCAAGAAGGATGAAGTATGTGTCAACCCCTATCACTACCAGAGGGTGGAGACACCAAGTGAGTGTTCTTAATTGCTACGTGTTCCACATGATTGTAGTTAAATTAAAGCTTTCTCCAAACTGGGTACAGAACTGATCTGATCCACTGTCTCCAGTTTTGCCTCCCGTTCTAGTGCCACGACATACAGACATCCCTGCCGAGTTCCCACCACTGGATGACTACAGCCCATCCATCCCTGAAAACACCAATTTTCCCGCTGGCATTGAGCCCCAGAACAACTATATTCCTGGTGAGGGAAAAAAAGCAAAAAACACATCCCACTCATTCTTGACTCGGTCTCTAAATTATTTTTCTCAGGGATGATTTAGTTTGTGGCTCATGCCCCAAAAATGTTGTTCCTGAGTGCAGTTTTTATATTATATTAAAATATTGTATTTGTGTAGTTGTATCACAGAAGCAGTTTAAACACGCAAAAGAACAATGATGTGTGCTTAACCCATGTGTTACAGAAACTCCCCCACCAGGGTACCTGAGTGAGGATGGTGAGACAAATGATCACCAGCTTAACCACAGCATGGACACAAGTGAGTCACCTGACTGTACACACACCTGAAGCTTATACTACTCTAATTACAGCTTATAATGGTCATGAACCCACCTTCTATTACCACTCTGTTTCAGGTTCACCCAGCCTGTCACCCAATCCTGTATCCCCTGCAAACAATAATCCTGGTAAGTAGCATCAGTCAGTCAAGTTTACTCAGCTTTAGCTCCTGGACATATTTTAAGTTATGTGCGGCAATAGAAATTTCAGCCATTCATTTAAAATCCAGTGTTTAATCTGGATTTGAAGTTTTTTGCTTGTTAGGAAAAAGCTTATTACACCCTCCAAGATATATGTATATAACAAAACTGAGCAGTAACAGAACTGCCCAATAGTGAATGGGAAAAAAATTGATAATAACATATTTAAAAAGAAACTTTATAAATGGTTCTCCAGTTATTACGAAAGTCAAACCTGTAGTAATGATATCATTAAAAGTACAAGTGCTGTAATAGAATATTTGCACTTAATTCATGTGTTAGAGCCTGTCATCGCTAAAGTGTGTGTCATGCAACAGAGCCTATAAAACAAATTGAATGGTCAAAGCTATCATAATGATTTTGAGGTGTGTCGCTTGATTCAAATTTGAGGAGCGCAAGGGATTTAACTGGGTTTTTTTCTCCATATGTTTGTCTGTATTTGGAATAGTAGAGATGAGAAGTTGGCAAAAGAGCCATTTAGTTTTCAAACCGTTAAAACGGTCAAAGTTCCTTAACTAGCATGGATGACAATAATTTAATTAGGTTTGCTTTTTTCTCTTGAATTCACATGAAAACTGAATTTTTTCAAACACTAAGTGGTTTTTATTTATTTCTACAAGGTAACTACCCTTTTCTGATTTTCTTTATTTGGTTAGTGTAATTGGTCATATTTCAATATTTTTAGTCTGATCTCAACCTCTAAATGTAAAATGAACACTTATTGAATTTACTTCAAGAGGGCAATCGCCCCACATGAAAAAACACGGATGCATAATGACTTTATATAGTCTGAAATGGTCACTGTTGTATGAAAACTTGCCACAACTCTACTGTACACATGCTTGTGCTCACTCTTTAATACCTAAATAAATGCTGAAAGACACTGGCTGATAGACACTATCATCATGTACACCTGAACTGCAGATTATTAATTTATAATGGTAAAGAAGCATTTGCATCAGCGGTATGTAGTTATGCTCTATTGGCTGCTCCATTAATAGATGTAAATGGACACTGGGGCTGGGATCCTGGTGGCTCAGTTGGCTAACACACACAACAGTTTTTGGGGGGTTTTTTTGGTCACAAGTGACCATATTTAGACAGCAACACCAACAAATGTGGCTAACAGGATGCTTCAATAAACTGTATGGGTGCAATACAATTCCAGTCACCACAACTGAAGCACAAACTTCGTGGACAGTCTGTACTACCGTGCAGGCCACTTTATCTGTCAGACAGTTCCATTGTCATCTTTCAAAAACTACACACACTACAATTACAGTCAAAAGGCACATTTCAGTAACTTAAATTAGAAGAGGTAAACCCTAGCAGTCAGCTATAGTGGCTGTAATTGCTTTTATTGCCCTAGCTCTCACTCAATGTGGCTAAACACCTAATTTTAAAGTCTCCAAAATAATTCACTATATAAGATATATTAAGAAAAAACATGTATACAAAATTTCGTCATTAGTACAGTTGTTAAGAAGGTGCAAATTAGCTGTTAAGTGAAACATTTTCACATGGGAGTCCATCTCTCTTGTTGCAGCCATTGAAGCAACTGTATTTTATGACACTTCTGCATTGGATCAATGCATCACTTGCATTACTATCCTTGATTTTCTTGTTGGTTTGTTTATTTATTTGTGGAGAACATTATGTTATTTATTTATTTATTTTGGGGGGGGGTTGGTGTTTTTGAATGTCTGTTTATGAGACTGATGAGCAATGTACGCACACACTTGAGTGAGTGGATCGTGTCTGGCTTAGCTTCAGGGCAGTAAGTATGGTATGAATGGAGTCTTTGTGTTTGCTCTGTTCTTATGTGTGGAAAAACCAGCTACATGCAGCTTTAAGATAATGCAGTAAATGTCTGTGTGGCAGGTTATTCTATGTGGAGACAAACTAGGAGGTCCTTGTTTTGTTTTGCTTTTTAAGAAAGGTATTTCATGTCTGGCTGAGGTTATGAAGGTCATGGGAAAGAGCTTTTGGAGAGGAACCAAAGGAAACCTTGTCAGGACTTGGTCATGATGCTGCACCTTCAGCATCAATTTGATGACAGAGCTGTTCAACTATTTAATTCTTTCATCATGGAAATAGATTAAACCTGTAAATGTCTCTTTGTCTTACCAGACTTTCAACCTGTGACATATTGTGAATCTGCCTTCTGGTGCTCCATCTCCTATTATGAGTTGAACCAGCGTGTTGGAGAGACCTTCCACGCTTCACAACCCTCCCTTACAGTAGATGGATTCACAGATCCCTCCAACTCCGAACGCTTCTGTCTGGGCTTGCTGTCAAACGTCAACCGCAACTCAGGAGTAGAACTCACACGCAGACACATAGGTATTAACTGTATTTCGAAGCGACGGCATAAATTTGTTCTGATTATATGTGAAGGTTGTTTTATGCTGAGCTAGCTTTTTTTTTTTTCTCCTCTTTTTCCAGGTCGGGGTGTGAGGTTATACTACATCGGGGGTGAGGTGTTTGCAGAATGTCTCAGTGATAGCGCCATCTTTGTCCAAAGTCCTAACTGCAACCAGCGCTATGGGTGGCATCCTGCCACTGTGTGCAAAATACCTCCAGGTCAGCACAACGTGCATACAAACACAAACTCATTAAAGGCAATATGACCAGAGTATGACTGTATAACTGTGTTCTTCTGCTCCTGACATTTATTTTATTCTTTGTGCTAGTAAACCTGATAATAAATATTTTGTTGCTAGGCTGCAACCTGAAGATCTTCAACAACCAGGAGTTTGCTGCGCTGCTCTCTCAGTCAGTCAACCAGGGATTTGAGGCAGTCTACCAACTCACCAGGATGTGTACTATTCGGATGAGTTTTGTTAAGGGTTGGGGAGCTGAGTACAGGTAAATATTTTACTATTTTTCTTATATTACTTACAAAGTATAAGATATTGTTGCATTTGCTTATTATTTGACTGACAGTAAAGTAATACGTGAGAAGGACTGATGTCATGTTGTAGTGGCGTAAATGTGTAATATGGTGTTCTGAAATGGTAGAGGTTGTGTAGTGATTAAAATAAATGTCATTTTCTGGTTAGGTCATTTACAGGTAGTTAATAAATGTCAGTGTACTAAATATTTTGGCTGGTAGATGGCCTGCTTAGAGGTCAGAAGACAAGTTAACATTTAACTGACCCAGCTAGTGAGTGGCTCGTATTACTCATGTCTTTCAAGTCTCTGCCGTGCATTTTTTTTCCTAAACGTTCCTAAACTTAAATTGTACACTGCATATACAATCAAATTGAGGTTCAGTGAGTCAACATTTTGTTTATTAGGCAGTAAAATGCTGGAAGAAAATAATTTGTTCTGTTTGGGAAACATGCAGACAATTGAATCTATTGTAGAACTTATTACACAAATGAATGCACATTATTCCAAAGAGGTTGTTCAACATCTTCATTCATAATTGGAGAAGTGAGGAATAAAAGAAGAAAAACATGACTTTGGGTTGTTGACTGAAGCCGACTTTTAACAGGAAAAGAAGGTGATGGGGGATGGTGTAACTGTGACTCTGTAAGAGAGGAGGAAGAATGCAGCAGGCATGCAGTAGTGAGGGGGGTATGAAGTGGGGTGTGGACATATTTCTAACTGCCTCTGGAAGGGGGATTCCCACTGGACTATGAATGGTGCGTGTTGTATTTCTGGCACCAAACACCTTGGAGAAAAACATCCTCAGAGATACTTGAATGGCTTCAGAAATAGCCCAGAGCTGGCATCACTGTTCGGGAAATTTTTCCAAAACTATGGACTGTATAAGCTATAAGACAACAACCGTTATAATATAGTACAGAAGAAAAGGTTCAGCAATGACAGAAATGTGTGCTTTCCTTCTTTGTGTTCTGCAGACGTCAGACAGTGACCAGCACCCCCTGCTGGATAGAGCTACATCTTAATGGTCCCCTTCAGTGGTTGGACAAGGTCCTCACACAGATGGGCTCTCCCAGCATCCACTGCTCTAGTGTGTCCTAGGAGCAGCCCTCCTTCCCATCCACACTCAAACCCCCCCATAGGAATTAATCCACAGAAACAGCATTTCCCCTGCTGTGTTTGACATTTCTCATCACATGTACAGCACTGTCTTTAGTGTCATTTAGTGTCTCAATTTCATGGTCATTGTAGGACATTTTTATGGGTTTTATTATTTTCAGAAGACAGAAGTGCATCTTCATGATTATTCTTTTACATATTATGTCCATCCTTCCTGTTAATTAACTTTACATTTCACAAAGGAGACTGAAATGTTTGTTTTCCAAGTTGGAAGATATGCAGTTTCAACTTGGCCATCGACATGTTTTAAAACATTTTTGATTCTATGAATTAATCAATATTATGAATAAGCCTTAAGTGTCCCAGCAATCACTGAATTGGGAAGCTTATTTAATAAACAAACGATAAATTAACATGAGAAATGTTATTTATAGTGACAGAATATATTTCATTAATATTTTAAGTAGAAGGTACTTTCCTTTATTGATTTATGATCAATAAAGAAACCAATTATCTGATCAGTGAATTGGTATTTTGTCTAGCTTTAAAAAAAAAACAAAACAGTATCAGTGTTTCTGATATAGAGCCCTTGTATTAAAAGTATTTTGCTCAATGAAAGAGACATTTTCTAAGTTATTTTTGCATATTGTCCTGCATGAGAATATATTTTTCTTATTGCCTAAATATGATTGTACATAAATATTTATAGCTTGTGTAATCTGCTAGTCATCCATTGCTTGAAAGAGTGGATCAAAGTGAACTCTGGCATGGGTGGATTCATTGTAAGACTACTTAGATGAACTTTTCAGGTGAGTTGGTTCTGAAGTGTGGCACAGGAATACTGTACCAACCATTAGTGTTATTTGATAACAGGCTCGATGAGTCATTATAGTAGACTGACTGAATCTGGACACCATGTGACTTGAAGTATGAAGTGTACAGTGACCAAGGTTGTGTTCATCTGTTGTTGGCAGTGTGGAGTGAAAACAACAATGCAGGTCTTCTTATGTATTATCAATTGTTAACCAATGGTACACTATGCTCCTTATGGGTAAATGATGCATTTCAAGTTTATTGTGTCACTTTAATGGTTGTGGTAATTTGCTTGTCCACTAAATACTGTATATTACATGTACATTACAATATAAGGCATGTGTAATATGCTCACTGTCCTTGGTCGTTGTCTAAGACGTCACCATGTTAATCCTGCACTCACTCACAGTACATAAGACTGAGTCACCAAGCAATCTATTTAAAGGAGTTACATGGTGCTGAACGGAAACACTGTACTACACAGTACATTAGGTATGTGGTAGGTCTGTATCAGTACTTGAGTTCCTTGATATTCTTTTAGTGGTTTTATGATCCAAGTCTTATGTCTTATGTTTTTATTTTTTAATGTAGACTAATATTTGTTCTCAAATGTCTAGAATTATCTGTGAAATTTTAATAAATTGCAAAACAGTAAAAAGAGGGCTGCTTCTCTGTAAAAGGAATTATGTATGAAATATAAATGTAAAAAGAACAGTTGCCTCACAGCAGCTGGCGCATTCATTGTACCACTAAATTGACCCTTTCTGTGTTAGGGTGGCGACCTGTCTGGGGTACACTCTGCTTCTCATACATGACCCTGCACCAAGGAGTAAAGTTGCTTATTATACACCGTGACAAAAATTTGAAATTGATATACATAAAGCGGATAAGTGTCCTGTAATAAATGATATCATCAGGAAACCTGTAGAGGTGACGCGACACTCTTTTGCTAAACGGCATAGTTTGTGATGGTATGTATGTACAGTATAATATATTTTTAAATGTGCTTCTCTACTCATTAAGGCTTGATAAAAATATTAGAAACTCCCCACTGCGCTACATCTAAATTACTTATTTACTGCAGAGTTAATCGCAAAGCACAATACACATATCCTTTTATTTAAGTTGAATAGAGATTGTGAACCCATGTGAGTGTTCACAACAAATAAACCATACTCACTAAATATTAAAATCACAAGGTTTTGTGTTAATTTATTCCAGTGTGCATTATATGTCTTTTTAGGATAAGGCACATCATTTACCTTTAAAATATATGTATCAATGTACCTAATAACAAATACACAAACCACATACATTTCATGTCTTTCCCCACCTTCAACACCATCACGTGCTGAGGTTCACTTAGGGCTAAAGTATAGTGAGGAACCCAGGGGAGTAGATTGAGGATCAGGGCCACTCATTTGCTTTTCTTGCAATCAGGAATTCCCATCTGTTTTTTCAATACATCATTTCATGTTAAGAATCCACAGTTTCTAAATATACTAATGCCTACAGTGCCATCTGTAAGCATCTCCACTTTCCAAGTGCAAGCAGGATGTCACGGGATGCTGAATCTTGTGGAAGCCCCAAGAAAAACAGGAGGATCAGGTGAAAGGAGTCCAAGTTACAGCCAGCTACTTTTAGCTTTCTTCTCCCGATGATAACCCATCTATCTCATCTTCATCACCACCGATGGCCATCCAAAATGCTTTTGCCACCTAGAAAGCAGATTGTGGGTAAACAGATCATGTATTGAACTAATGAAGGGTTAAATTAAAACACTAAAGAAAAAAAAAAAAACTTACCTTTTCTGCGTGAACTTTTCTCTGCTCATGGGGTAATGAAGAAGCTTTGTCTGTAGGTTTAAAATAGAGAAGACCAAAATCATCAGTCAGCCACAATGACATCAGGTGCACTGGCATCCAAATATTTGAGCACTCCTGATGAAAAGTTGATTTGTTGTTTTTTGTTTGTTTGTTTCTGAAACCTTGAATGCAAGACTAGAGTTTTTGTGCAATGTAAGTATTCCAAAATCTTAGTAATCTCAGAAATCCTGAAGGTAACTAGCTTGTCTGTGCTTTGGCTTGTTCATAGTAATTGTTCTGGAAACTTGGGCAATGCACATTTCAAGACTTGCATACATATTCTGACTCCTAAAATATTATTCCTACAATAATCAGCCATTGAGTCCTCTACTAAGTAAGAGCGCCTTGTCTTTTGAAGATTAAAAATTTTATGCCCACAATTCAGGATATTGCTTTAAGAAGGCCTTTACTCAGCTGGAACTGGAATTAATGGAACTGATTTACTGTACTTAAAAAGAAAGGAGGGACATCAAAGTGATGTCTGGAAAACAAAGCAAAAAAAAAAAACTTTAAGAGATCTAATCGTAGGATTGCTAAAATCAAAACCCTGTGATGAAAACAAAGGAACTTCAGGAAAATTGAGCAGACTGTGCTTTAATCTACTTGTACAACCACGACCTTCGTGGAAGAGATAATTAAAAGCATCAGAAGTTTTCAAATGAACATCTAAATAAACCTAATGATCGCTTTAACTGTTAAGCATATGGGTGGATGGCTTGTGTTACAGCCACTGGCACAAGATAGAGGAAGGATGGATTCAATTATACACCACAAATTCTGCACTGCAGTATCTGCAAACAAAAAGCTCAAGATAAAAAAAAGATGATGTTGTTTAACAACATTTTAACAATCCGAAAAACACCTCAAAATCCAACAACTACTGAGTGACGAACACTGAAGATTTGTCAGTGGTTCTTGAAATTTCCTGAGCTAAACATCTTCAACAGTTGATGGAGTTTAAAGAAGCCGTGCAGGACAGAACAAAGATCTGACAAAACTGAAAGATGTTTGCAAAGAAAGGGTGAAAATCCAACAAACAAGAATGGTAAGATGTGTTGCTTACAAAGTACTGACCATGGGGGCTTAAACTTTTTATCATAATCACTTTCTTTTTATTAGTTAAAGTAATCATCTGAAATGCATCAAACTATTTTGAAAATATAATGAAAAACAAAAGCTAAATACATCAAAGATGCTCACTTAGCTATTCAAAGTGAACTCTATAGAAAATATTTAACCTCCACAGGGACAACATACCTTTAAATAAAAAAGAAAGAAAGAAAGAAAGAAAAAACAAGATTTGCACATCTTCTTTAAAATTCCCCCATTTACCTTTCATCTCCTTTAATTTGGTAAAAAGCCGTTCAAAGTTATCAACATCTACATCTCCAGTTGTGAGGTTAGCGAGCTCCTGAATGTCCAAATCAGTCATTGCATCTGAGGGAGATCAAAAAAATGTATGTTTATACACATAACTAACAGTGCCAGCAGCAGTATTTTGAGGAATCTGAGAAAAATTGATTCACGACTTAGTAAAGAAAATTCTATCACAAGGCATTCGCTTACCAACTACTGCCTCTTCCTGTGTGTCTGTATTTGTAGTACTTTCTGTATGGTTAGGCTCCTCATTGTTAACGGTGCCCTCTACTGGTAAGCTGGAAGACTACCAAAAAAAATAAAACAGCTTGGATCAGCATGTCTCCACAAAAACGACTTTAAAAAAAACATAAATTGAAATTGTATTGATTCAAGCAAGCAAGCAAGCAAGAAAATGCATGAAAAAAAGACTATTAAAACCTAAATAAATCGATCATTATCAAAAAAGGAAAACTCCACTGACTGGTGGATCTTGGCAGGTGCGTGGGTTGTTATGTCTGGAAGCCACCAAACTGCTCATCAGACCAAAGCCCTGATTGTGCCCTGTTAGAGATGTAAACTGTCATATGCCATACATGCATACACAGAGTATGTAGTAGTTAAATCAAAGGTTATGTCATCTTACCATCCTTCATTTCCACGCTGGACCACACATTTGCATTGAGCGCCTGAATAATTCTCTTTACACCTGTGGATTCTGGAAAGTCGTCTGATAGAGAAAACAGAATAGTGTGAATGCGGGTGAAAATATTATCAAAACACAAAGAATTGAGATATAAATCTGGGTGATGTCACTGCTCATTTCTCCCATTTGAGAAACTCACCATCCTCATCTGGGAGCTCCTGAGGATTGAGTTCTACGAGCTCAAATGCATGAGCCAAACACCACTGCTGCGCTTCATGTCTGGTGACTCCTACAACATAAATTAGAAGTTGTATCCCCCACGACTTGTATGTAAGACAGTGTTTTCTGCAAGCCACATGCAGAGCAAAAAAACTGACCATTTTCACAGACTCTGTCACAGACCAGGATGAGCACCTCTGGCGCAAGATCTTCCACTACCGGGATCCAAGGTTGTAGCTTTTGCAGCCCATCTTTCTGCAAACATAATGGATGATATAAAGGCATGAAGAAACGTGCTGTTTAGACTTATAAATATAACTTCTTATGTCACATACCGCTTTGCTGTCAAAATAAGCGATGAAAGCTTGCATGGACTGGGCAATCTCTGACGACATGTGAAAAGTGCTTGATACAACACAGAGACTGACATCTGCCGTATAATACTTGTTGTTGATGGTCCAAGGGTACCAGACCACTGTTTCCTCTCGCTTTGTCGGCTCGGGTAAAGTCTTCGTACTGAGGATTTCTGAGACAAAAACAAATCTGTTGATCTACACGAACAAAGACGTCAAGCTAAGCTTCTCACGGTGAAAGCTCAAGCAACAGGAATAGCATTAACCTTAATTAGCATTACCATATCGCTTGTATATCAGCCTGGCGAAAGTAAAGGACATAAAATGGCTTAGACGCCTTGAAGAAATTCGCTATTAACCCGAGAAAAAGACATAAAAGGGCTTCCAGATGCTATCGCTTAGTTAGCTCTGTTTAACGTTAGCTTCCTTACTATTATGTTATTTTCACCTTAACTTACGTTTGATTAGTTCTTCTTCTTTAAACTCGCTGTCACAGCTAGTGACAAGCACACACGGGGTGGCTATTTCTGTGTTTTCTTCTGAAGCTGACATTTTAATTATAAATTGGAGAGAAAGCTTCTTCAGCTATTAGCTTAGCGTTACGATGGAAAACTTGGGAGACCTTTCAACTCTGACCGGCCTCTTCCGGTGCACGTTAAACAGTCTTGTGACGTTTAATTGTAAAAATATTTTTCGATCCATCATTGAAACTAAGTAATAATAATAATAATAATAAGGATGATGATAATGATAATTATTTAAAAAGCAAAATCAAAAAATTGCACTCTGCGTTTATGTGAAGTGGAGGGACACTGTGAACAAATCTAACATCAGCTGATATGTTTTAGAAGGTGATTAAAGTAAAGGCCATGGTTATGTGGCAATGGGATAGGTGCATTGGGATAAACAATTATTTACTTAGACGTGACCCTTATATGCCTGACTGTCAAACTCCAGGAAGAAATGAGCTGCACGGTGTCTCGTCGTCAAGGTTACGTGTACCGAATCAGAAACTTTCACTGGTGACAAGCTAATTGTTTCGCTAACAGTGGGTAACTCAATGACTGTAGAAAAGTCATTGGGGGTAACTAGTACAGTTCGCCATTGTGCTATATATATTTCAGTTACAAACCCATAAATAATGATGAAAAAAAAATGTCCGAAGTGGTTAAAAAGGAAGACAAGTCGGGAGCTGTTTCGGTTCGGGTAAAGTTTCCTTGACTTATCTTGCCTTTCGCTAAATCATCAAACTCGTGTATGCTGTTTTTAGGTCATTTTCTGGAGTATTTACATTTTATGACTGTATTGCAGGTGGAAGACGATTTAAGACAACTCAAACCTAGTCTTGAGAAAGTGACTGTCAGTGAGGGGAGGACAGCACTGAACACTCAGGCCCTGAACATCAGGGTGAGAAATCTTCACGCACAGTAGCATTTATATTAAATAAAGAGACTTAAGTGAAACATAGTACACGTAAGAACCGACAGTTAATAAGTTCTTGACTGTCTGTAGAAACATGCAGAGGATTGTTTGAAAACAGTGAATAAGCAGCAGCTGGTTCTTCCTCCCATTGAAGATTTACAAAAAAAGACTATTTCTAAATGGTAAGTAGTATTTTTTGTGGGAATATTTTGCTCAACCATTACCTTTTTGCAAATTTGATTAAATATGTTTAGAATTGTTGTGAATTCTGGTTAATTGGGATTGTGAGTCTGAAAGAAAGTCTTTACACAGGACTCCTTGTCTGGAGAAAATCTCAGATGTGAAGAAACAGAGAGAAAACCTTCCAGGAGCTCCAGCAGGGGAACAGGTAGATTATTATGTGCATTCAGAAGCTTTAAAAAAGGATAATAAATGACCTTTTTTCAATTAATGAGGGTGTGTACAAGCTAAACACGTGCAATACGATAGGGAAGGTAAAAGCGGGCAAGGATTGATACCTTTTTTGTTTAGCAAAAATTCTAACTATTTACACGCTCATTGGAAAAATTATTAGGTACACCTGTTTGCATTAACAGCATGTAATGCAAATATCAATAGCCCAATCACACGGCAGCAACTTGGTGCATTTAGGAATGTACAAAATCACCTGCTGAAATTCAAACTGAGCGTCAGAATGGGCAAGATGATCTCTGTTTGTAGCATTGTTGGTGCCAGGCAGTCTGTTCTGAGTATTTCACAAATTGCTAGTTTACTGGGATTTTCCTGCACAACCATCTCTATAAGGTATACAGAGGATTGTCTGAAAGAGAGAAAATATACAGTGAGCGACAGTTCTCTGGATCAGAGGAGAATAGCCAGACTCCTTTGAGTTGATCCATCACTTTACGGTTACAGTGTAACCATCTTCAGATGGCTGCTTCCAGCAGGATTATGCACCATGTCACAAAGATTGTTCACCTCAAAGTGGTTTCTTGAACATGACAATGAGTTCACTGTACTCAAATGGTCTCAACAGTCACATGATCTTAAACAGAGCACCTCTGGGATGCAACAGATCTGTATTAGTGGCGTGATACTGTCATGTCAATGTGTACCAAAGTCTCTGAGGAATGTTTGCAGCCCCTTGATGAAACTTGTGCCATGATGAATTAAGGCAGCTATGATTCAAAAGGGGGCTCAACCTGGTACTGATGAGGTATACCTAATGAATAGACTAATGAGAGTGCATCTTCTATTACAATTTCTGATTTTTTTTTCCTTTCTCTGTTTCAGGACAAGTTAGCATTGAACATGTGTTTGCCAAACAAAAGATCCATTAGGCATCAGAAATCTGGGAAATTGCTTACTGATACTCACAGGAAGAGAGCAAATGAGGTAAGTAATATTCCATAAATGTAGAATAACCTGTAGTTGTAGTTTGCTATCATGCATGATTTCTTTAGAAACTACACCTTACAGAAAGCCATAGGGTCTTTCAAATGAAGTATAAACATGGTATTACATTTACTGATCATATACATAATGTTATAACATAAACAACTCTTAATCCAGTTAATTTTATTGTGATGTATTATTTATCACAGGTGGGTCTAAAATAAACCCTGTGAACTTGCCACTTTAGTCAGCTTTTCTCTGGAGCCTTTGAATCTGTTTATTATGTCGATAGTTGTTTCTTTCTCCAAAAATTATGTGCTACAGTTTGTCGGATTGAATACTCTACACAAAGTAGCTGACAGATAATTTGCAGTGGCTTTGTAAAACGGAACCACAAAAGAGAATTTCGACTTTTCATTTGTTGCAGACATCAGGCTCAATGTTTTCTAATTATATTTTAAATGTTTTCATGGGGCATTTCAGTCTTACCGCTGGAAAGGACACCATTCACTGCATGAAGTCTCGGCTATAATCATAGTTTTGTCAGAGTTTAATCATGAAATAATAATTATTTCCTCCGGGTATTTGCTTTGTACAGTGAGAAAAGTTTCTGCTGCACCTGTGGTGAACTAGATATCATTGTTCTTTTCCCCGATACTTACTCTCTAATCCTTCCAATAGACAGTGTTTGCTGGAGTGAAGAGTGATGGTAGTGTTCTGTATTAATAGATGTCTCAAGTCTCATGTTCAGACAGTCTGTGACGTAAAGGTCACTTGGCTTAGGGATGACATCCAGCACTTGTCACAGCAAACAAATTAATCTTTGCAAAGGTCGGCATTAGTTTTAGATCTATTTTACACACTTTTCTGATATGTTTTTGGGAATCTCTACCTGACACAAGAAACATAGGCCAAGACTGTCACTCTGATATAGGAGAGATGGAATTGCTGGCTGCAGAAAGCGGAAAGCAGCAGATTGCAGCACATCAGCATTCTTCTAAAGTAACAGGCGCCTGATTGCTGTGCTATGGGCTACTGGTTTACAGCTGTCTCAAGACAGAAGTGGATACCTGGTCCAGCATGCCAATAAGACAGCCGTAGCTTCCCCAACTGCTAACCACTGGCTCTCTGCCTGCTACCATCTCCTGCAACTCAGGCCAGCTCTTCTTCTCTCCATACCCATGCCAGGCAATGAGCGTTTGCATTTTAGCAATTTTACAAAGGGTGCCACCTTTTTCCCAACCTCATCTGAAACAGATGTGTGCCTTTGAGGGGAGAATCTCACTGCACCTGGCTGCTACCTGTGGTCTGTCAAAGAGCTCAGTGGTCTGAGAAGAACAAAAGAAAGGACATTAGGTGACAAATCTGGAGGAGCACAAACTTTCTGTTTTATGAGTTGTGAAATGTTTAAATGTAGTCACAACAAATTCATACTGAAATTAGGCCAATAAATCTTGTTTTATTTTTATTGTGATCCAGTGTTATGAATTAAAATGTTTAAGGTTAACAGATTTGAATAACTATGATTGACAGTGAGTTACAGCGAAGGTCCTATTGCCAGTGGCACTTTTCTAAATTCTTAATGAATGCAGCAAACCTGTTGTTTCTGATAAAGCATGCTATCCTGAACCGCTTGTTTATACTTATTCCCCTAGAAAATGTTTTCATGTCTAATGGGACATATGGGTTTTAATGTGGACAGTAGCAGGTAATGTCAGGCAGCGTTTTGTTGGTTGTGTTTACATCTGATGTGCAGTCACTGATGTTGCGAAAATCTTCTGTTCAGGCAAAAGGTGACAGGATAATCTCTGGCTCTGTGGTGAATCTTCAAGGAGCTGAATCAAAGGGCCATCACATCCTGGTAGTTCCCAAAGAAGACTTTGGGACAGGTTAGCAGCATTTCACCACCCCTACACCATCTCCTCATCTTTTATACTCCAGACAAACATCTTTTGACATTCTGTGTTTGCTTAATGTTTGCGGAAACTTTGATCAAGTCAGTAATTCCACAATACTCTATAGTGTCAAACTCCAAATCATATAAATTTTTATATTAAGTTAGTAGTATTAAGTTTAGATATTATTATATATTTTTTTAATCCTGGGAGAGGATGAACGAGGACAGTGCCACATCCAAATTTGTGTTCTGTGTCGATCGACTACAAGGCTGCATCTCTTTATCCCAGAGAAGATTGATATTTTTCAAAGATGGGACAGCGCTCTACAGAGTCTGTAGCAGTTTTTCCTGTTTCTGTCTGCTTTTTACATTAACCTTGAATTTATTATTTAGGGAATATTAAAAAATGTCTTTTATGGAAAATGTCATTTATCTTTGCTAAAAGTTCTACTTTTTAGAATACCAAACTTTTAAGAATCTGGATAAAAGTCCATCAGATTTGCCAAAGCTATTATGTTTTTTGTCTCATCCTTCTAGCTGTTTTAGTTTTTCTTTCATGATTTTAGGTTAAATATCTCAATGACTCTGTTCTTGAAGAGATAGCTGATGCTTGATTTGACTTCTGATCACTTTTAAAATATATCTGGGTCTTTCTGTGAATTTTGCCCTGATAGATTCAAAGTCCACGTGCCACGAACAGCCAGTATGTAAAACAAAAGCTGAATCCACTTATTTAAGAGCAGACAAAGACTGCACACCCACTGAGACACCAGCTTTCGCCACAACTTCCAAGAGCATGGTTCCTAGAAGTCCTCAGGTACACTAATTCAAAAATAGTAGGTGCTAAAAACCAACATTTTCATGAATTGTAACACTGTTATTAATAACTAAGCTGGGTGTCTCTCACTTGTTTCCTCTTTAGAGCCTGCCTGTAGATATCCCCAGGTACCTTTTTACAATCAGAAGTGGACAGATCGACCCAATGGCTGCAGACTTCTGTCATTTCAAGCAGTGTTTTGTCTTGTGCTGGAGCAGTGTGGTTGATGTTCTAGAGGCCCTGCAAAAACTGCTCAGGGAGTTTGCTGTGCCTTTAGCCAAAGTGGGTGGAGAGCGCCTGGTGGAGCTGAGCCATGTTTGGGATAGTGGTTGGAGTAAGGCTCCTTCAGCGATGCCTGTCCTCTCAGTGCTAGAAAACTGGGAGGAGGTTTCAGAACTCATCTCTCACCCAGGTCAGCGCTACAAGGGAGAGGGAGGCATCGAGGCCGCTGCCATCCACATCCAGTCCTCCTGGAGGCGCTACTTAGCCCGGACAGCCTACTTGTGCCACTGTCGCCGCAAGTGGGCGGCGGGCACCATTGCCATCTCATGGTTGATGCACGCTCAGCTGTGCCGTGTCAGGAAGGCCCTGCAGGCTCGGCGTTTTAGTCAGCTGGAAAACAGCCGCAGCCGAGCACAGGTGATGCTACTTTCTCGCTTCCATCTCTCTTTTACCTAATAATGCTCTGGTACCTGTTTTCTTGACTATTCTCTCAATTTCTCCAAATCCAATGAGTCCATTGATATTTGTCCTTTGACTGTAAATGGATTCCTTTTAATTAAAATAAGGTTGCACATTGTGATTCTGTTTAGTATAAATGTTCTGTGTTTTACAAGCATTTTTTAAGGCACATGGTCATTTCTAGAACACCAAGACAATTTTAGAAATTAGGACAGAAGCCATGTAATGCTATGCTAAGATGCAGTGTTATAGACAATTGTTTACAGTGGTAAACAATGCATTTCTCTAGTACTTACAGTGTGAGATTTAAAGAAACAAACCCAGATATACACATTTTAGTAAAGTTTAAGGAGAAAACAAAAAGACAATGGAAAAGTGGACCGGATGAAGACAATAAATATAAGTATAGCCACACTGTAAAAGAAGACAGAAGCAGAAACAGTGGTAATGAAGGCTACAAAGCCTAGGGACAATCAGCTGATTGTCTGTTACAGTTCAAGTAATAATTACTACACATATGATGAAATGTTATAAAAATGAAATACGTGTTTTGGCATTTGTTAGTTATTTGATCTCTAAAAGGGAAAGGTTTCCCCTCTCTCTCTTCTGATACTCAACATCTGATTTAATGAAAAAAATTGATTATGTATTTTCTCAGTGCCACATCAATTGTGTTCTTTGTCGATCAAGCACAAGGCTACTTCTCTTCACCCCAGAGAGGATTGATATTCTTATAAGATAGGACAGCGCTCTACAGTGTCTGTAGCACTTTTACCTGTTTACCAGTTTTTTACAACCTTAGATTAATTTAGGAAATATTAAAAAAATATATCTTTCTGCTTTTAAAAATGCCACACTTTTTAGCAAGTGAGCATGATTTGTGCTATTAAGTATCAATCCTGATCTAATGAACAACTAATGAATCTTATTCCACTAGTATGAAATAAAATATATTTACATAGTCATGGCTTCTGCGTTTTTCAGTAAGCTACAAGGCAGATTTAGGTGAAGAAAATCAAATATTGTTCAGAGAATGTGTTTTATATATTGCCCACATACTGGAAAGGGATTTTTTCTTCATTCAAAAATAATATGTTACTGTGAATTTTAACGTGTAAATAAACAGTAAAGGGAAAACATGTTCTAATCGCACTGGCATAATTTAAGAGATGCAAAAGAGTGACGGTACATATAATCTACACCAGAACTGCAGTTAAAAACAAGTTCGTTTTTTTATTTATTAGGCTGAAAAGACTGATTTTCTTCATTGAAGACTTCCAGGCAGGCTTCCCAAAGTTTATGCTCAGTATCTCCAAATATTTTAACATCTCCTTAACATGGCAGAATGCACGACGTATACTTAACTACGTTAACTTGTAATCTTAGACATGGGAAATAAAACAGTGTTTCTATTTAAAAGACTGCTGTGACAGTTCAATTGTTCTACATACGTAATATTCTGTAATCCTTTTCCCTTTTCTTGTAGATGTCATGTCTCTGTGTCATCTGGCTGAACATCTTCTAGAGCGCTGACATAATATTAATTAGTGCCTACAACTTCATTTAGTTTTACCATTACTGTGTGTGTATACATGCACTAAATGTATGTTCTCACTCTTAAAGCATTCATACCCTGGTAATTAAGCCTGCTAATCTTCCCCTGGCAGTAGCATCATGTACCTTGCTGATTGAATTAATTGTGAGAAGATGTTCCTAAAGTAAACGCTTAATTTAATTACGGTGGTATTTTATGCTTGGTTTGCTTCTGTGAGCCCAGAGAGAGATTGGCTTGATGTGTTTTAGCTATGCAATGATATGATGATTTGTGTGTGTATGTGTGTGTGTGCATACGCTCTGGCGATCCCATCTCTGATCGCTCCTTTTTTCCGTCCCCAGCATCTGGCAGCCAACTGGAAACGCATCCAGTCCTTCAAGAGGACCATTATCCACATCCCTTCATTAGGTAGCTTTCTTTGCCTGCTGCACACACACAAGCACATCTGATCTAGCAGCAGTCACCCCCGGTCTCACCACTCTGCTGCCCCAGTCTGTGGCCCTGGTGCAGGCACTCTGTCTCGTTCAAATGACTCTCTGCAGGAAAGCACTCACAGGATGATGACAGTCCCCATGCCAGGGAACTGAACAATTTAGTCTCAATCGCCATTTAATTTGTAGATTAAGCAAATGAAAAGCCATTATGGTGAATATTTACAAGCGGCACGAAGGTCTTATTTTATTGCTGCGCAAAAAAAAGGCAGAAAAAAAAGACACAAAAGAGGAATCGCTGCTGTGTTTTTCACGCTAAACACAGAGTGCAATCTAGGATCGGTTCTTGTTCTAATTTCACCACAGCATCCACATTTAGACTGTAATCAGGCATGTGCATTGTAAATCATTGAGCGATTGTCTAAAATTATTAAGCCTAATTACTAGCAGATGGAATGCTTTATTTGCACTTGGGGTGACTACAGAGAGTGCTGTGTGAGCAAGGATAATTAGAAAGTTGAACCCCATTGTTGTTAATTAGCATGAATCCAATCATTTAATTACCTTGATTCAGTTGAGGATTCTCTCTCAGGCAGAAATCCAGACATACATGGGCTAAAATCCTGGCGGTATCACTGAATGTAGTTCAGTGGTGGCTGGACATAGTGCAGCAGGACTCCCAGCACGCGACAGGCACAGCACCTGCTAGTTATTAAGCTAAATTAATCATCGGATTGCACTACAGTGTGATTAGACTTAAGTCCCTCATCCCCAAGTCTAGTAACACGCGCATTATCAGTAGTTGTACAGAGCTACAGATTTTTAAACTGTTAGATAACATATAACATTTTTCTGACAGGATACTCTCAGAGGAAACGACTGAACTTGAGAGGCTTTGACATCCTACAGAACATCCAAATGAGCAGGTTGTGTGATATTAGAGGTAAGCTGCACAGCTTACGTTTTTTTATTGTTCATATCTGTAAACATGCCATTTGTAAAACACTCTTTGTGTAATTGTAGATGAAAATGTGGAGGTGATCTACATATGTCCCCAGCATCTGGGAAACGACATCTTGGACTATTACACCAGCCTCCTGAAGTGTGATGGAGCCACAGATGGGGCTGATACCACGACCGCTCGAGCCTCATCCTCCGTGAGACGCTACATCATCCTCACACCTGAGGCTGTAGATTATTTCCCAGTAAGGATGACAGTATTCACCAATTTACTTGCAACTTTTAAGTATTAACATGATAACAATGTGCCTTTTGAGCACAGAAATCTGCTTACTATATATTTATAGATGCCACAAGCGTTTGTAGTTTATAAATTATCCTCTAGAGGGTACCAAAGGAGGTTGTTGTTATAGCGCTACACTCTGTCTAACATTTTTTCATCTTTCTTTCTACTTGTCAAACCAAAACTCTACATATTTTGCAAGTTTTACTGAATTTAACTGAGGGTGTTTTCAGATGTTGTTCAGCAGATGATTAAATTCCATAGTGGGTGGTTTAATTAACTCATCATTACATTTAAAGGCTGTATTTTTAATAGTTCTGAGTATCTCACTGCTATAAAAGTGAAGCTGTTGCTATATTTATCTTTGCACATCCAGCCATTCTATCCATCTTATTCCATCGTTTTGCGCTAGATTGAATGTGCAACATGACATGGTCTTCTTCATTCTTTTTATTGATTTTCCTGCTGTTTTGTTGTTAAACTGTGCCAGACGTGTTGCTGAGATGAATCACTGCTACCCATGGCTGGCAGCGCATTCTGCCAGTGACAGAAGGGATAATTCCATGTGGATCAAATAAATACAGATGTGAAGTAATTAGTTGTATTCCCAAGGAGCTCATTGGGAGCACACATTAAAGATGTGAAGGATAGGGGAGGCCTCCCACAGGCAGCTTTTATCAATTCAACCTGCTAGAATACAGGAGAGGTCAAAACCCTGCTGGCTATTTCAATAATAGATCTGTTTTGTGTACACAGTGATAAATCAGGTCAAGAAACAACCCTTGGAAGAGACAGTGAAAACGCTCCGCTTCAGGAATAATCGTCCTCCCCTCTTCTCTTCCAGACCCATAACATGTGCCTGTCTACACTTCTGAAGTACAGTCCACAAACCCTGAAGCACATCAGAAACCTGATCCAGGGGAAGCATGCCTATATTGTGGGTGGAATTGCCCACGTGGATGACCTGGCGGTAGCTGATGAGTTAGGGCTACCAATCCTGGGTCCAGAACCTGCTATTGCTCAACACTACAGCACCAAATCTGGAGGGAGGAGAATTTTTGTGGGGGCAGAGATCGATGTGCCACCTGGTCAAGGAGACATCTACTCGCTAAACCAGGTCAGACACCAAATACTGCATTACACAGTCCTTCATCACTGCTCAGTAACAGATGAAAACATAATACATTTTCCCTCCTAATGTTTGTGTTAATTTAGTTTGCACATTTTTCAATCTTGGTCAAGCTTCATGAAACACTGGCAGAGCTTATGACTCAAAACACTGATGTGCAGCGCTGGCTCTTCAAGATTGACTCAGAGGATGGCAGCCACGGTACAGCATATTGTGATACATGCCATCTTAGTTGCTATAAGTGGGCTCTGCAGGAGTATCATCGTTACGGTCCGGAGCTGTGGAACCCAAAATGCATTCAGGTAAAGATGTGACTCAGAGCATTATGTCAATCTTCCTGTGACTTAAAATTCTTGAGCATAATTTTACACTCAATTTTATGCAATGTTTTATTAAATGAGTTTGAATTTGGAGTTTCTGTTTTTCTTTTTTGATTACTTTTCCTTATTACATCTCACCAAATTTATGTTTTTTTTACTATTATATCCTGTTTTTATGGCTCTCTCCAAAGCAGTGGTTTTGCAAAAACACAATACAAATAAAGTTTATTGCGATTATTATTACAGCACCCATGAGGAATCTCCCACTTTAAGTTAACATGGTAACAACTAAATAGTTAACAGATAACACTACAGTAGCGACTGGATATTAAAGTCCAGACTGTGCCCAGGTGTTCAGAAGAAGAGAGAGCCCCAAAAAAGGGTTAGATTCACTTCTGTCACTGAAGGAACAAAAGTGTATGTCACATTAGGGTCAAAGAGATGTCATTTTTCACCCTGGGGTCAGTGGCAATGCTGATTCCCTTAGTACAGTATTTTAAACGTCATCCCAGGAGCCTCAGAACAGTAAATCAATAGATGACATTTTTTAATTTTATGCATATTTTATACATATAGATATATCCTGAAACACACACATAACCTAGAGTGCTTTAACTCATCCAACAGTAACAAATCACGGTACACATGTATTTAACATACTGTTGCCTATCCGTATAGTACTGTGCAAAACTCTTGAGTCACCCCCTCATTTTTATATTTTCCTAAGAAAACAAGTGCAGTGACTTATTGAAATGTCTACATACATACAAATAAATACAGTATATTAAGGCATAAACAGAGTTTATACCATTCTAACAACATTGAAAGTCAACATTTGGTATCACCACCTTTAGGAAGACTTTGTTGCAATAGGCTTCTTGAAGCTCTTCTTTGGATGTTGCAAATCAGCTTTTACAGATGGTGGATCCTGACCTCCTCCGTCCATACTAACAGCGATTTAAACCAAAATCTTCAAATTTGGTTCACTGCTTTTTAAGACCTGTTGCCACTGATTTTCAGTCTAGTACTTGTGTAATTTTTCTTTCTTAAGAATCGCTTCCTGGCAGCAACCTTTCCACTGGGATCATTTCTAATGGGACAGCAAATAGATCAACTAAAGTGTCAAATGTATCTCTCAGTCCCTGGCTCAGGTCTTTATTGGATTTTCTCATATTTCTTAAGGACTTTCATCTGCTGTTCATGTGCTGCAGATAGTTTTTTTTTTATTTTATGTCATTTTTTGTAGATTCGGTTAAAGAATTGGAAGCAAATTGTGTTTATGTGACAGCAGCTAGTAACAAAGTTCCTAAAGATACAATTTACAATTGATTCTTTGCTGAGTTGCTTGTTGTGTAGCTCAACAAAAAAAAGTAAGAAAAAAATATTCTTCTGAAGATGGCCAGTTGCAAGGACTGGACTGAAAATAAGGGAAGAAGCAACCAAAGAAAAACTTCAAAAAGTCTAGAGAAATATTGCTCAAGATCACTTAGGAAATGAGCAGAAAATACATTCTTTAAAACGAAATTTAAAGAAATGGGGGGAGATTCAAGGCTTTCCCAAAGTAATGTGTATTTTGATACTTTTACTCTGCAGCTTGAGTGAGGTTTTCGCCTTAGTTGTTACCTTAGCATGTAAAGTTCTTTGTGATGGCTGCTGTGAATTGTCACTGTATCAGTAACTTTGTATAGAACAGAACTGAATAGTTTAAATACAAGTTGCATTAATAGTAGCTAATATTTGCTATACCGAGCTTTTTACATCTGTTACACTCATTAGATGGATCTGAGCTCTCTGTAAAATAAAGTCTAAATTGCAAATGCGATGTTGCAAGAATTCATTTGTTTTTCCTGAAAATATAAATCCTGGTTTCATCTTGGATCTATTTAGAACAAATAAAATGTATTTAATCAATGGTAAACCATTCATTTACAACAAATGCAATCTGTACACAGCGCCTGAGCCCCTGGCTCTTATTTCTCATATGCTTACAAAGTAGCCTTTGATTTTCTGTCATGTGTTAATTACCGTATTTTGCCATTTAACTGGGAGCACTGTGTAAACTAATTACAGGCTAATGATTGTGGGCTTGGAGCACAACAATTTTACTTTTTATTCCATTCGGAAGAATAGCAGTCATCTCAAGGTTCTTGTGGCTCCCTCTGTTTTTGTTCCTATTAGCTCATTCTTTAATTCAGAGTGTATGTGTGGTGCGGGGCTGTAATTGTTGTGGCTTTGGTGCTGTTAATTATGGCAGAGAGTGGCTGAGCCACAGCCAAGGTCCATAATGGTGGCTGAAGCAGCACAGGGAAGTAAATGGGGTTTCTTTCACCAGCTGGGGTCCCATGGAGAGGGAAGAGTGCCGAGGCCCCCAGTGTAGGCCGACAGCCTCGGGGCTTCTGGGCCATATGGACACAACACTTTAACTGGCCTTTATTCTACACCTTGCTCTTTTAATCAAAGCAAAGCCCACATCCTGTGCTCTTCATTGCATGATGTTTTTCTTACGATATTGTTTTCTCCTAAAATCTGTTAGCCACTTGGATGTGAATCATACTGACCTTCTGTTGAAATGCTTTATACAGAAGAGTGCAATCTGGCTCTTTGTGCTGAAAGATCATAAAACAGTATTGTTGAGTAGATCCGAGCATATTAATATGTTATATTAATGTATCTAATTGTTATCTTCTTCACACAGCAAAAACTATCATGAATGTTTAACCTTCTTCATACATTTTGAGAAATGACGCTCATTAATAGAGCACTTTGCTGAAAAACAATAGATCTAACTGCACTCGTAATGACAGCTAGTGAATACACTCCAGAATATTTTGCAAGCTTTACGAAAACAGTAGTTTTAATAAATTATTAATCAAATACAAATGATCAAATTAAGCATTATAATACTAATCCATAATTTATCAGCTTTCACCAATAATTGTTTACCAATAAATATCAAAGGGATTATTAAAGTGTATATTATCATATGTGTCATAGTTTAGTTAAAGTTCCATTATATTCACTATAAAAGTAGATGGGGGGATAAATGAGTGTGACTGGCCCTTTTTTCTTAATTATTGCTTGCTCTGACGGGCTCCATATGAGAAAGCTTGAGTCAGATGATACCATGTGCTCGTTCAAAATAATATTAACATTCAGAACCCTTCTGGCTATGCAAAAGGATAGCCTAAAATGATACAAAAAGGAGAATGGATGGGTGGTGGTGGTGTGTGTGTGTGTGGGGGAGGGTGTTCATCCTTACTATAGGAGCTTTTGCACAGGTCTTAGAAAACGTGTGTTTCTCAAAATATTGTGGGGCCCACAGCTTCCAGCACAATGTTTTAGCCTGCAGAAAGCCCCCAGGCCTCTTTTAGCATTTACACAGAGAGAGGTTAAAGACATGTAGATCTGCAGCCTTGCAATGCCCGAAGGGGGCCATACACACACTTAAGCGCTCACACAGCTTGCATATGGATCATTAGGCACAAGAGGGTAAAAATTACACCTAATAGCGTCAACAGATGGAGTATTTCTTTTTGTCATGCTGTGTACAAACAGATCTTGAGCAACACCTTATTTAGGTTAAGTTTGTCAGCGAAATGGGTCATTTGATAATCACTACCACTGAAGAGGTAGAGGGACATTTAATACAGATGTTCTATGTCTAAATATTGTGCAGTCTGTGCTTGCATGGAGGAGTTTAAATATGTAATGTTTTGCCTTAATATAATTAGCATGAATTTAGGAATTTAAAATATTTCCTTTAGTCAATATATATATATATATATA
>NW_024582685.1:629593-674402 GCF_018398535.1 Haplochromis burtoni | reverse complement strand
TTTGTTTTTTTCATTGCAAAGACAATCCTAAGTATTTATTTACAATTTTTATGCAAAGAAATTTTGCCTCAGTTTGTACAAGAAATTCAAGGATGAGGTTGGAGTACAGCAAATATTCATGCGAAATATATAAGTAGCCTGATTATATCTTCCTGTTCCCGAGACCTGTTCACTGTAGTATCTCAGTTGTTGTGCTATGTAGTGGAGAGGTGAAATGGCAATCAAAGAGCCAGGGCAACATCTATTTTATTTATGACCAGATTGCTTGGCTTTATGTGGACACCAAGCAAAGGCTGAATCCTATCACAGGGTACTATACGCAGTTTAAGTCCAAATAATTTATTGCAAAATACCTCTCTTTCTTTTCTTACTGTCCTGCTGTTTCTGTGAACTGCATAGGCAAAGTCCCGGGGTGAGTTTGCTCTTCCGTTGAGAATGACAACCGTTCCCTTACACTTTTTGCCGCACCATTGTGTGCTTTATGGTTTGTATAGGGGGAATCACTGTGTAGCATTTGACCTCGCCTCTTACAGTACTTGAATATGATGATGGCTGTTACATGACTGGAATATCAACAGTATAATCTCTGGTCCTGTCTCCAGTGAAGCCCAACAGCGTGCACTCAAAACAAAGTAATGATCTTGATAGTATGAGGACAGAAGAAAGATATTATTTCTACTTATAATTTAGTCATCTCTTAAAAATGTTTTTCATGTTTTATTGTGTATGAAAAAAATTAAATTCTTCTCTGTTGGCGCCACATGTACAGCATTGTTGTTGTTGTCATACTGGCTACAGAGGGTTTAGTCAGGGCATTGTATTTTAAATATAGCCATCATAGCCTTATAAGAAGAGAGTTGTACTTGTTGTTGTCAAACTGTTTCAGGGAAACCTAAAACAAAAGTTAGAAATTAACAGCATAATTAAGTGGTGTAACCATTATGGCATTTCCTAGTTACAGAAACAAGAGTGATATCGATCTCAGTCAAGCCCTGATTGATCCCCAGATAGATGGGGTTAGCTTACGTATTCATCAACTGCCCAGTGGAGAGAGTTGTTATTGAGGGCAGCTGCTTGGAGGCTGTGAGTTAAAGCCATTAGACTCCTGAGGCCTTCTGATAATAGGCTGTCACTCACAGATGGACCCTCCCGCAATATCCATCAGACACTTGCACAGAAATTGAAGCAGCCACCCAAGGTCTGGGGGACAACAAGCAGTCACTGGAGTCAAACACAATGTGCTTCCAATAATATGGTCAACACATACAAAGCTTTAATAATAATGAAGTAACTGAAACTTATTATTTTGCATTGAATTGATACAAAAACTCCTAAAATTTGCACAATATTCAGTAGATGCTTAATGTATGCACTTTCTTTCTGTAGGAGACTGTGCTGCTCAGATATTTAGATGAGATCCCAGAATGGCTGACCCATTATGCCCAGCCTGCTAAAACCTCCTGCTATCCCAACTGGGCCTGCTTCCTGAAGACCTTCCTCAGGCAAGGTTAGATATCTATTGTCAGGCACTGAATGCTTTTCACTTGCAAATATAGCAGCATGTAATATGGATTTCCTATGTCATTCCTGCTTCACAGGTGTTGCCTTTGTGAAATGCGAAATTCAATAATTTTCATGTAACTTTCTGTGATTGCTAAACAGCTGCTAGGAGAGTTCAGGTCCTGTATTACTGTTAGGCTGTGTTTTGTTGAGGGTACTAGAGCCATTTATCTGCTCTGCTATGTTCCCAGGAGGTGTGGTGGAGGCCTACCCCCCTTCAAACAGTGTCACCTGTCTGACAGTAGATCTGCTGCTGGAGCCAGGGGGTGAAGTGACCATGTTCTCTTGTGGAGACCAACTCCATGGTGGTTGTAAACTTGAAGCTATAGGCTCCATTGTTCCTCAGAGCTCTGTACACCCAGAAACTTTGCACTCCATCTGCACCCGTGTAGGCCGGGCCTGCCTGCAGCGGCGTATCGTAGGTTATGTCTCTGTGGATCTCGTTACCTTTCTGGACCATAACACCATGGAGAAGAAGGTGAGACACAAACAGAGAAGATCTTAGCTTATCTATCATAATAGATATGATCTAAGGTGTTACAACACATTCTGCAAATGCTTTTATTTCAACGTATTGGTGGAAAAGATCAATTTTTAGGCTGGATCCATAGGAGCAGTTAGGTGCCGCCCATATTAGTCCCCTGGGATCTAAAAAAAAAAGATAAGGCAAACTGTGGGCACTGGGAGCAAATGTGTCACAAGGCCATCTAATAAACTGTCAAGTCTTATTGTGTCGATACACTGATTCCACCATTTAAGGCTTGCCCTTTAACCTTACAATACTGAGAATTTCAGAGGCACCTATCTTTCAGACAATAGGTCATTCCAAAGTGATTTGGCAGCTTCGGGTGGGGGGATACCCTGTCAGTGTTTAACCCCTACCTGCAGCAGTCGGCTGAAATGTATCTCGCTATTATAGCCAGGCAGCATGGAAGTCTTATTTCATTTGTCAGGATTAAGTTTTGCTGAAAGCACTTTGATTTATGATATTTGAAATGGACTGGTTTATGATGCTTTAACCTCTGCTCCTAACATGTGGCTTGACTGACTGCCTATTGATTTGGAGCTGTATGATGAAATGCTTTGTATGTAATGTAGTCTATAAAATACTGTGGAATTTTACAGATTTTACAAAAGCACAAAGAAGAAAGAAGGACACTATCTTCTTTCCCCTTCTTTCATTAAAAAACGTGAAAGAACACCAGTAGCAGAATACAATTTGTCCTCTAGTTATTTATGATGGATTTTTATTCAGAACAGTTCAAAAAATATCGTCCCTGCACTTTTCCGACTTTCCTTCTTTTGTTTATATTCATAATAGACATGCCGGAGTTGGAGAAAGAGCACACTTGCCACTAGAGGGTAGTATCTTCTGGATTAGATGTAATGTACAATGTAAGCAAAGCAGTGTTGCAATTTGCATCCTATAACCTCAAATGTCCGATTTTGTTTTAGATTATCAGCATTTTTTCTTTCTTTGAAGATTTAGAAATCCAGCCAGGAATGTTTTTGTCAGTAGGCTTTGCACAGACTGTGGACTCTAACATGCTGTATTTATTTTAGGGTAAAAAACCAACTTGCAGTACTTTCGTACATCCTGTTATTTTATTTAGTCAAATTAAACTGTCATTTCAGTGACAAAATGGTGACACTAAAAGCAGAAATTTCTTAAATGTGTTCGGGACAGAATCAGGCCCTTTTTCCTTTACCTGTTTAGAATGAAATAATGACAGGCTTAAAATTAATTTTCATCTTCAATGTTGACCTGAAATTGAAAGGGACTCACTGACAGCATAATTAAGAATAGACTATAAAACAGCGTGTGCTTCAATAGAGGCAGGAACATTAATGACAGATTCTTAACCATCTCCCCACACACACAAAGCTTAGATGGAAGAGAGCCACATGGGCAAACCTGTCTGGGTTTAAACATCAATTTAGATTCAAACCTGTTGCTAAAAGCTGCCTACTTTATTTGATGGGAAGAAGTGGGTCACATATGTTTGCCCTTGCAGTCTTTCCTCACATTGTGGAACGGTGGGGCCCCAGCTGCAGCATCGGGGCTTTTAATGAAAATGCAAGGCAATAGAAAACAGGTACAATCCAGGCTTACATTTCCCACAGCTTTGTTAAGAGCAACAATGGGACAGGGGTGTATGAGTTTTAGTGAGTTGAGTGAATGGCTTGGTGAAGTGTGTCCATCACTCAGGCCCAGGTATCAACCTGATATATAGAGACGTGAATCTGCCCACAGGTAGCTAAAGTACCACCTACAGAAAAGCTCACTCAGTTCTGCTAAAGTGTTTCCCACCTTGAATTTTTTTTAACTTTGTATCCACATACTGTACTTTTTCTTTTTGACGTTTTTATGTACCTCGTGAAATTTTCATACTTGTTTCTGCAGTTTATAAATCATAAGTTTGGGCATTTTCTTATTGGGAAGAAAAGGTTACTAACCAAAACTGCGTAACTTCTGCCCTATAAATCAGATTATGTCAAATCAGGAAAAAGCTATTTTTGTCTCTATAACATTGTTAAAGATATTCTATTATCAAGTACTCAGATGCAATGAAATATCACTCAGACACTTAGAGCAGTTTTAAACGTGCACGGGTGAGAGACTCAGGGAGAGACTCACACACCTCCTTGGTGCAGTCTGGCTTTATTTATACACATCATGAAGCATACAAAAAAGGAAATATCATCCTTATCTTGTCAAGAAAACAGGTGTGGTTTATCAAAAAACTTCGTGTTCTCTACAAGGTTGTTTCTTACTCGTGGGTGGCGATTTCCTGCTAGTGTGAAGGCAAACAGTGACAATGTGAAGGCAAAAGAGTGATTATGTGAAAGCAAACAGTTTCCGTTATAAAGTAGGGAGCCAGCAATTAAAATATACAGCTGGTTGAGTACAGAAGAGAAATATAAACACTCTTAGCTGATTATTATATGAATAATAAAACCTTTAAAAGCAAAAATACTCTGACAAACATTTTAAAAACAATTTTTTCAGATAAACATGTCACACATTTTCCAGTTTTCCCGCTTGTGCCAATCTTTTCAAGTTTTCCAAACATCTCACATTTTCAGGTATTTCTCCGGAATTGTTTTTTACACGCTGTTGCACTAATCGGTCCCAAAAACAATTGTTATAGAAGCAGACTCTGCAATATGCTTTACAATATATTCAAATTTCATATAAAACACAGTGAAGCATTTAAGATAATTACTGCGTATGGTCAGATGTCCATGTGCTGGTGGAGATAAAGTACTCGGGTTACCGAGACTGCGGGTTCAGACAGGCAGCAATTTGCATTCGGTGGCAGGAGCGTTTACTTTGACAAATAGGAACGGCTAAAGGAGGCAGCCAACTGCCACTTAGTTATTAACAACTCCTTCACTGGTGATTTATTTGTCACTTTTGAAGAAAGGGCAGAGCTATTAGGTTATTATTGGGAAAATTAGCCCTGTTTAAGCGGAGGGCTACGACCATACCTGACCCCTTAATATACTTATAATGATGCCATTTACCATACATAACTGAACTTTACTTCTCATCAGACTTGAGCCAAACATGCCCAGGGCTGCCCGAATTCAAATACACAGGGAAGGATCTACTTTGTGCACATGTCAGAACTGAATTACCTAAATCAGTCAAACACTCACCATGCCTGTGTTTTCCTTATGTTTGCCTCTTAACATGAGTAACACTGTAAGGATTAAGAGGTGCTAACTCTTCGCTTTGTAAGGTCCGGGGGGTGAAATACTTTGATGTTCCATTTTTTTTTGTGATTAAATTGAAATGATTAAGTCTATAGAGTTTTGTCTTCTCTCCATGACACAGAGTTCACGACGTCTTGTTTGCAGGTGTGGGCTGTTGATCTGGACATCACATACAGTAACCAGCTGGCCATGACCCAGATGCTTCTGATGATGACTGGAGGAACGCTGAATTGCCGCACAGGCTGTTTAGAAGCGCCAATGCCAATCAGCGAGAAATGCTTTGAACACCAGATCGTGCCCAAAGTACCGTCTTATATTTGCTTATATTTGCAGTTTAAATTATGTCTTTACTCACCTATCAGTGTGTTGAGTTTAGATGCTATAATTTAAATTCACACTTTTTTCTTTTTCTTCTTAAATCAAATGATGCCGTCACGTAGTTTCTGCGACAAAAAAGCAGCCTGAGACTATGGAGGCTATTCGTAGCCTTTCAGTAATCACAAAGATAGATCAACGTTTTGCTCTTCATTATTGTTAAATACAACTAAATACTGTAATTATGCACCGAGCTCAATTGGTGTTTAGGTGCTGAATTCATTATCATTTTGATAGATGAGCCTAAATAATCAACACATTAATAATTCATACCATTTTCATTATGCATGTGTATGCATGCTTGAACACCTCATCAACCTGGTGCCAGGCCTTAAACAATAGAGTTCTTTTATTAGCAGTATGCCCGAGTTTACGCTTGTTGATCTGCGACTTGTATTATTTTATCAAACATTCATTTAGTTGGTGGCCTGGTGCTTCAGTACAGCAGTTGAGCCACTGCAGTGGTTAATGGCTTCGGCGCTGGCCGTCATTAAGGCCCTGCATATTACAAACACAATTAAATCCCAGTTGGACGCTTTTATTGTTGTGTGAGGGCCCTGCATCTGACAACTGCAAACACACACCCTTCACAGCAAGTTATGGGCTATCTCCTGAGCTCACGGGGGCTTAGGCCTACTCTTTAAGTCTCCCAAAGGTGGCTGAGAAGCAGGAACATTTTTATCCTCCTAAGCCCTGCCACTTTTAAGTAATCAACCTCTCTGGTGTTACTTATGACACATGCAAACAGAATCCCTCTATTACGGTGATACAGAATGTTGTGTGCAGTGAGTATTCCTTTTGTGGATTCACTAATGCTTTGATCTTAGATTGAATGAAAAAAATCTGCAGTCCCCAACCTGTAGTTTCTTTGATTGGTGTCGTACAATTAAGCTCATCTTGTGTTTGGCATGTCTTCTAAGCATTAATTGTTCCTCCCTGCAGTTAATTAAGAAAGGCCCAACAGTTTACCACATGTGCCCCGTACTCATCACGTTCACTAATCACACACACAAATTCAGCAGTGACCCTAAGGACATGTCTGGGGTTTAGCCATTTCTGCTCTATCTATTTCACACACCACCACCATACTTAGCTGCCAAATATAATCAAACTTTAAATTATTGGATTCAATGAATTAATTGACAAACAGTCATCACTCACATTTTCTGCTGTTTTCTTTTTTCTTTCTTTCTCTCTGTCTATTTTTTTTTTGTCCAGGCTCCAGTTGGAAATCTTTGTGCAGTTATTGGGAACCACTTATTTCACTCTGACCTTTCCATGTTATACAATAAGGTGTTCCTTATGATGTGCAAGGCCCATGGCATAAGATTTAACAAAAAGGTAACAATTCAGAATTGATCGGCACGCTTTTCTATCATCATTTCCACTGTTGCTGTTATATGGTTAATACAACGGGAAACTGCACAGATTTTACACATCAGAGTCTGTTTTCAGGTTTTAATGAGTACAACAGCATATGGAGGGAGGGCAACATACAGAAAAGGTGTGAATTTAAAGAGCTTAGATTTAAAGCAGGGTTGAAATGCACTAATAGTTAGTACTCTTTGCTATACAATGATGAAGCTTTATTTTTCTCTGTTTTTTGTTGCTTGCGTTTCAGACAAAGCAAGGCACAGTTTTCGCTTTTTTTGACAGCAGTAAGCGAAGCAGTATTGGAATGATGTAAGTATGTCTTACTACACCAGATCCATACAAGAAAACATGAGTTATGAACTTTCTTTCTTTATAGACAAACCATAAGCTGATCTGTTATTATTTTAAGTCAGAAATATGGACAAACATAATGTGGAAGAGAATAAGATTTTTGTTTTTTTGCTGCATATATGTGTATAAAATTTGAGGCTCATCCCCGGGAGATGGAGCCTTACTCTCCTCTGTTCAAAAAGGCGATCACCTTCCAAAGAAGATAATAGGCGATTAGGTGAAAGACTTCACATGGCTAAGAGTAAAATCAATTCTTTCAGAGGATTAAGATGCCACCTCTAGCTTTGGTAATGCTACAAACTCTAAAAGTTGTTAAGCAGAGGGTTATTTAACATATTTATCACACAAATCCTTTCGCTTCCACAATGCTGTAACAGTTAAATCAAGCTGTGCTCATCCCCCTAAAGAGCGAAGATGTTGTCTGCTGAAAGTTTCATTTAACCACCACTATCAGATGAACAAGGTGATTGTTTCTTAGCTGGCGACTTGGGGATCATTAGTAAACTCGTTTGTTTGTGGTGTCGTTAATAGAACAGTCTCAGAGGATCTCCAGAGAGCTCTCGCGACCTTTGCTCGGCATCTGTCAGTCATTCATCAGGAAATATCAATCCCTAAAAGCCAAGGAGAAACCAATTTCATGGTACCATGTTAATGAGTTAATGATCTCTCCTCATCTATTTGTCATGAAACTTGTGTGTCAGTGAAACTGAAAGCATGATCACTACTCATAAATATCCTAATAAGAATATATTTTCAAGTTAATGTTGATGATTTTATGGAATAATAATAGGTAATACTCTAAGTTTGCTTCCTTTTCTGTCTGCTTTACTTGAAGGAGGTGATTAAGGAAATAGAAGATATACTGCAGATGACTCAGAACAAGCTTCAACGGGAGGCTAAACCTGCATCTTAGATAGTTCCATTATCAGTGTTGCTGACTTGCTTTTCCAAAATCACTAAATATAACTAAATATGTCTACTCTGAAGATGATTGAAGGACTTTCCAAATAAATTCCTGAAAAAAAAGCCTAAATATATCACAAATCTGTAAAATCACTGGCTTTGTAAAAAGTTTCAAAAGCCTGAATATACTTTACTATAAACAAAGATTACACTGCCAGAAACCTATGCAGAAGGAATTTGCATGTGTAAATCAAAAAGTGTGTACATAAAAAGAAGTCAAATGTGTGTATATAGCAATGTATGCTTCTTCTGCCAAGTCAAATGCTTCTGGTACAGATATATACAGTATATCTGTGACAGAATGTATATATATATATATATATTCTGTTACAGAAGTCTATTTGCGTTTGGTGTCACAATACACAAGGATCTCCCAGAATACCTTTCTTCTGTACGAATTGGGCCATGCACTACTGTGGTTGATTTTTATTAAATTAGGTTAGAGTCAACTAGTTTGATTGTTAAAGTCCTCATCTGGAAGCTGACAATTTCAAACAACTCGCCTCATATGGTGACATGACAGTGTTTCAGTCTGGTCCTCACTGGACTGTGAATGTTGACTTTCTAAGTAGAGACGATGCGTGTGGATTTGAGATTGCAAAAAAACATTTAAATCGTACTTAATTTTTATTTTGTAATTTGTATCAAGGATTTATATATGTTAATTTTATCCAAGAGCCTTACTTGATGTACATTTTTTAAGGCACATAAAATTTTAGATTTCCAGGAAAAGCACTCATAGTCATGCTTTACCCCCCTCTGTTCAAATAGACAGTTGTATTGCAAAAAAGACAACATGTGATAATGGAAAAACTTCACAGGACTAATTCTTATGGAGGATTGAGCACCCCAGTGGCTCTGTTACACCTTTAAATCCAGAGACTAGAATTACATTTGAATGTGTGCATTATTTTCACATATATTTGACTTCAGAAATAATATTTTAAGACACTGAAAACATCTGGGACAAATACATCTGTAATTTATTTTCACATCACTTAATTATTATCTATTTGCATTTCACACAGAATTGGACCTAAACTATTTAGCAAATCATTTATAAATCATGCAGATGGGATTTCGGTTGGTTTGTGAAGTTGTTAAGGCATTACCAATCACCCTGACAAATTACGGTCAATCAATGAATCAATCAAGCTTTATTATATGGCCCCCTTCCTGCAGGTAAGTGCTGCACAAACGACTGAAATGCTAAAAGGAAGACAGGCAACGATATATTCAAATAACATGAACTAAAACGCAAATTTAAAAAAAACAAAAACATGTTTGTTTATTTTTTTTTGGGGGGGGGGGTATTTTATTACATGTAACAAAAATCACATCACATACGACAAAATTTATAGCCAAAGATAAATTAAAATGTCTGTTCTTAAAGAGGTTTTTAAAAACATTTTCAAAATACGAGTAAATAATAAAAGAAACAAAAATGATGAGCGCATGTATTAAATATAGCATATGTGTATATGTATATATTATGGCTTACTTGCGGTGTTTAATTATCACGTAGTTTATAGACTGCTGTCCATGGTCCTGATCTACAGCAGTTCACTGAACCGTGGAAATGCTTCAGCAGTTGCTGTGGTGGTTTTAAGTGGATTTTAAAGGAGTAGGTGGTGTGGTCATGGAACCAACAAAAACACTTATTAGCCTATTGGCACTGGGGTCAGTGGTGGTTAATTTTGAAGAGGTCTTTTGGTAGCTAGAACATACATTTGTCGTTTTCATGCTTATTTTTTTGTGGCAAATAACGGTAGAAGTATAAAGAACAAAATAACTTTACGTTTAGTCGTTTTACAGGGTTGTTGAACACGTGGCAGTCTATAAATTCTTATAAAGGATATAAGTCCTATATTGAATGAACCGGCGAGTACTTGATATAAATAAATACCAGACTGAAGTTAATTATGTTAAAGAGGAACGGGTTCGTAGAGACGCGTTTCTAGCCGGATGAGTTAAGCCGCGGTACGAGGTCAGACGCAAGAAGCACAACAGAAACAGAAAACCAACCAGATGAAAGCTGCTCTTCTTCTCACAGGTGGTTTAGATACATGTGTGCGAATTCAGCATTTCTACAGAGACACGTCAGGTGTATAGGTCAGTGTTGGAACATCTCAGACATGGTCTGAGGATTTAAGCTCGCAAATCGTACGGGAGTTTTCTTGCTAGCTTTAGCATATCTCATGTCAGCTGCTGCTTTGATGTGTTACAACTTGGTATTTTCACTCTTAAAACGTTGGTATATTCCAAGTGTGGCTAGTTATAGGTGTGTCCTTCTGCAGTCCAAATGCTAAAATACGAATCTTTAAAACCATGAAGGAGTTTTTGAAGAAGACCCACAGCCTCTTTCTGAAGATCGCTCTGTTTCCTAGCACGTTAGGCAGGACAGGTCCGCGGCCAGCTGCTTCGGAGGTGTTAACCTGTCACCTGCAGCAGCGCAGACTTCCTCCGTGGACTTCATACTGTGTCCGCTACAGCTCCGTCCACAATGACCAGTTTGGAATGTCAAACTTTAATTGGAGAGTTCAGGGATCCAACTACCACATTCTGAGAACGGGATGTTTCCCCTTTATTAAATATCACTGCACTAAAGCGCCTCCTCAGAATCTGGATTTTGAAGACAGATTTTTCACCATGTTAAAAGTTATTAATCTGGGTCAGTATTTCTTCCACGTTGCTGTCATTGTTACATACTTGTATTTTATTTCCAATACAACAGAGTCCATATATTCAGTGTCCCTTTAAACTGCAGGTATCCCTTGTTTGGCCTATGGCATTGGCTGCTGGATGGTGGTGGGAGCATCAGAAACAGTACAGACGAGTGTCGGACCTGTTACAGTCTATTTTGCCTACAAAGAGGAGGAAGGTGCACAGTACTGAAGTGAAGAGGAAACAAAGTAACTTGAATGTGTTTTCAGGAGGATATTATCTACCAAGCTGCTGTATTTTTGAAACCATTAAAGAGGAGCCTTTGTGTTTTTTTTTCTTTGCTTTTGGTCCTATATGCTATTTTAATTATTGACGCTCCTGTTATACAGAGTTTAATAGTGAGGTCATCTTACATTCAAGCAATCCCTGTGAATGAATGCTTTGAAGTCAGACTGCTCTGAACACTAAGTTGCATTTTTGCTACTGTTGGCTTAGTTTGATCTCAGGCACATACCTGTGAGTGTGAGCAAAGAAGCCCTACCCACTGATCAGATCTGAGCAGCCAATCAGAAGGGGAACCAGAGAGAAAACTGCTTATTTCAGATAGTAAAAAAAGTGTCCCAAGGCAGAGCATAAGAAAAATATGGATTTTTTAAAATCAATTTTTCAAAATCCTGTCCTGTCAGGGAGCTTTGCAATCAGATTGTGATATGGATTATTTTTAAGCATGAGTCAAGCAAGAATAAAAACATGGAGCTGGAAGTGAACATAACAGGTCCCCTTTACCGTCATGTCAGTAGTGCTCTAGCTGAGTGGCACATCATATTGACTGGACGAGCAACCAACTTTGACATGGGGTCATTCTGCTCAAGTTTGCTTTTTTTTTTCAAGGAAAAAAAGCTATGCACAATTATAACCAGACAAACATTGTAAACTAACAGAGAAATGTAGCTGCACTTATAAATGTGCAAAAATATCTGTCAAAGATTGCAGAAGCAAAACAGGAGACAATCAGTTACAGAAGTGGATCAGCAATCTCACCACGGTCTAGAACATTGACTGTGGGCACACAAGATCTTCAACATTTTCCCATTTGTTTTGTCATTTCCAAGTAGACTCGTGCTTTAAAACTATCTGGTTTGGGTACTTCCCAAAGTCTGACCTGCATAGCCTCACCTGTTCGGTGTCGTCCTCAGTCGTGCTGGGTACCACAAATGCTGCAGAAAGACTAAACTGCCATGAACGAATGATTATACTGAGTTTGCACTGCTATAACTTATCAGTGAGAGACAGGTGTTTACCAAATTGTATGACCTAGTTCAACTTATGGTTGAAGAGTAAGTGTATCACTAGAATTCAACTTAAGGGACACTGAGTTTCCAGGGTAGGCCTGGACCCCTGAGATGCGCTTCTTGGACTGCATAGATTCAGTTGTGTTTAAGTACTATTAAATATTTAAAGTTGAAGTTCAGTTCTTGTACTATATTATTCTTTAGCAGAAAGCTTAAGAATACCTCAAGAATAGACTGAAGTATGGAGCGATGGAGGTTTTTCATCTTGGTTTTATTGCAAAAGGAGAGGAGACATTATGAAATCAAATTATTGAGAATGGCAGAAAGGAGATGATATAATGTTTGGTTTTTATGGCACTTGTACTTACACGCGTTGGAAACGAGAAGCTTCTCAATGTCGCCTGTTGAAAAAACATAGCTTAAGTTTGTCAGATGTTTCCTTCAAGACTTGATGTAAGTGATATGAAGTGACATAATTTATTTGATGTCTTTTGCTTAATTTTGTGTGACAGGTACAGGAATCTAAATGGCCACAGCTCATTTATTTAAAGTTAAATTAGTGATCACCCTCCACTCAACAGATAGTCAATAGTGTTAGAGAAAAACCAGTGATACAACAGGTCTGAGAAAATAGGTTTTAATTACCAAAGTGTGGCCTTTGTAGAGAGACATCTACATCCCTTCCTTCGGGCCTTCTCTGGCCTTTGATTTCTGGTAATGTGCTTTGCTGACAGGGCACACTTACCCCAGCTGCAGAGTTCCCCTCCCTCTGAGAGGCAGGTTGACAAACTGCCATATTGATTTCTCCTCTCAGCATCTCCTACTAATAGCGTTTATCAGCGACCTCAATTTTCAGGCCTTGGCCTCTTCAATTTTTAGCAACAATGAAACTCTAGGAATAATTTCTTGTCGTACACGGGAATCAATGCACCTTGTGACCTTCGCTGGAGTTGAAGGCTACGATTACTTGCCTGCGTGTTGTTACAAATGTTCTGCATCCTCATGATCATCTTATGTGAGAAGATTTAACTAGACATTTACATGCCGCCTGACCACATTTTTACTTTAACACCCACGTCACAAAAAAAAGTAATAAATGATCATTTCTCTTGCTGAATCTGTCTTGAAATGTACAGTAATTTAGACGGTGCCTCGGCAACACTTTAAAAATACGACTAGCTTAAAGGCTTTTATTGTAAGCAATGCAGCATTTGCTTTGTTGAAAACCTCATGCAGAATTCATGTGCAAAATCCTCTTAAACAGCGTGATGACCCCTCGCTATCTCTTTAATCATACTAATTGCCTTGAACAAGGAACATTTAGACACACTTATGGAAATCTGATCCTTCGTATCAGGCTGCACTTAAATCCCCCTCCTTTCATTGCCAACCTTTCATCAGGACTGAAAGTGTGCATGGGGAATGCTCAGGCAACCATGTCTTAATTACTCATTGACCCTTTGACCCACGAGCTGCATTGATACTGCCGTATAGCCAGACACAATTGCACGGGGTTGGAAGTGACTGCAGCTTTGTGCGCTGCTAATACGGGCCGATGTGCGTCAGTGAAATGTAAACTGCGGAGCATCTGAGTACGATGTATTTGTTTTCAGGACTTCACCTTTGAGTCACTCTAAACTGCGGGGGAGCGACCCCTTCCAGCTCGGGCTAAGGATTAGCATTACATATCAAACTTTAGTCACCACCACAGTGGGTGCAGGATGCCGGGACTGCAGATGGACTTGTGCAAATTAACAAAATGCGCCTGCCTTTGGTACGAAAGTGATGCCTTTTAATAGCCGTAATCGTGCAGTCTTGTATTGAAGTGTCAAATTACCCTACATGCATTTAATGTGGTAATGAACAAAGAATTAATGCCTGTTCGGCAAGTTTAATTGCACGCTGGAGCTGGTAATAAGTTTTGCCAAGGTGAAATCTTTAAATACTTATACTATTTAGAATTTAGGTAAGTAAGGCAAAACAAGTGCTGAAATTGAGTGCGGTCTTTCTGTAAGTTGTTAATGTTCAGCAGTGAAATTGCTAATCAACTTGCAGAGACTTGTAATTATCTTCTAATTAGCTAATAAGTTCACAGTTTCTTCAGAGGAAAAAGGAAAAAAAAGAACAAACGATCTCTGAAATAGTTGACGCAGCCGCTCCGTAAATCAGTTATTTAGCAGGAGAGTCACACCAGCTTTTCCTCTGTCATATAGATATATGGCTTGGCAGAAACAATTATTGTGTGAACAACCCCTGCAGCTAATACTGGCGAGGTTATCATTATTAAGCCTCCGGATCGGCCACCAGCACCGTCTCCATGCTTGCTCCATGAACAGCGGGGTACCTGAGCCATCACTCAGATCACTTTAAGGATCATGCTGGAATTACATGTTTATGCAGCAGAGTCAAGACAACATTGTCACAGTGTTTACTGTCAAACGGCACTTTCTGAATTATAATGTGACGTGAGAATCATTGCGTTTCATCTGGAGACATCTGATGTTGTAAACATGCGCACGCTTTGATCAACTTTGAAAAAGAAAGGCTACGGAAAAGTTTGCTTTATTTTTTACCTGCACTTTGTAATTGCTGACCTCCTGTCACTGACATTCAAAACACAACCTTTCCTTTTTCTTTCGGTGAGCAGATAGCCATTAAAAATCTATTATGGTGTTTCTCTTACCCAGGGGATGACAAGGGGCACCATAATTCTTTTTTTTTCTTCACTTCCCCCACTTGTGTATCTGTGCATGTGTTTGTGTGCCTGTGTGTAGGGGGAGGAAGTGAAGCCACTGAAAGAGTATGCCTGCTGTGCCAGTGTTGCCAAAGCTACTGTCAGTGGGTGGCTGAAACGTCAGTCATCTATTCTTTCTTTTTCTGCTTCCAGCTGACATTAAGACTAAGCTGCAACTTATAAATAAATAAGACAATTTCATCAAGATCAATTGCACTTCACATTTTAAACACAATAAAAAAAGAAAAAACGGCGATGCTTTGTCTTCATAGAGTGAATCTGAATTTCTAGTTATAGTTGAATACATCATTGTCTTTGCGTGCACTGTGTTTAGCTGATGCCCTTAAGCTCGTGCACTTATCTTCGTGCCCAAACCTCTTGTTTCTTCCAGTTCAAGTTGATTATTATTTTGCGTTTTCTTTCTTGTCGATGACAGCGGTATGACATTCACTTCATTCATACTTAATGCTTACTCTGTTGACATTAAGAGAGAAATGGTTTTTAATAGTTTTTTCCGCGACTTATCCGGAGAGTGAAATGAACTATCCATTTTTAGGAGTATTATATATTATGCAGTATTTAAAGTTTCAGCTCATTAAAAAACAGACGCCCTCCACACCCCCCCCAGGCTGTCTTTTACCCCCCACCAGCATGCAGTCAGGCTCCTCTAGCCACAGGCTCTGCTTGATCTGTTTTTCCTAAGTCAAAATTGAAATACTCAGAAATATTTATTTATTTGTTTATGCGTTTTTATCTCGCTAAGGAATAGCGTAATGTCTTTGTAGCTTAAACAAGCAGCATCAGTGGATTGGAAAAAGGAAACGATGAATGAATGGTTTTTGTTTGATTGATATAATCTGCTACATCGCATATGTGCTTTTATCATTTACTCCCAGACAAAATCATATACTGTGTAAAGACATACCGCGTGCACCTTTATCTTACAGCAGAACAGGTGTCCGTGTGTTGTATGATCACCCTGCTTCTTACTTGCACAATAAGCAGCAACCTGCACAGCAACTCGGTGCTAGATTGGGGGGATTTACATTAAATACACTGATACAGATGCTGCATACAAACACAGAAATGGAATAAATCAATTTTGCTCCCAGAAATGTTTCACATACTTTTCGAGGCAGCGTGATCTCCAATCTTTCTGCAAATGAGCTGCAGTGCCTTGTAATGGTTTCTGCTCCTCGTGGGAGGCCGCCGTCTCAGAAAAAATGCTGATTGAGGGAGAAATGTAATACAGGTGTAAAGCAGACTTGATAGGGGTCTTACATGAGGGTTATGCATTTTAACAGTGATATACATACTGTTACATATTTATCAAAGAATATGGATTTTGCTGGGTTGACTCTTTCTGGCCTGTAGAGATTTGAAGGTTTCTGCTGGAGTGTTGTTAATTCCTGTTGGAGAGGGTGGCTATTATGTTGAATTAATAGGAATTAAGGGTTTAAATTGGTTAAGTAAGCACTTCATTAATCGTGAGTGGATTGCTGAGTGTGAGAGGTTTATAGGTGGTGTAGACTGCTAGCGCATAGATGAGAGAAAATGAGGCCGTTCTGTCTTTAAAAAGCAGGTTCGTGCTCAATAGATGTAGATAAGGAAAGCACAATAAACAGCATAATGTAGAACTGAAATGATTAGTACTGTTTTTAGTTGTGTTGATTATAGAACAATAGCTTCAGGTATTTTTTTTAACAAAAAAAAAGTATAAATAAGCACAGAGACTCTCAGGTTGCAGCTTCTGCTTCGTACCTGAGAGTTTTTGTGCACTTAAACTGTCTTAGATCAAGACTTTATTGAATTTAGGGATTTATTTTATTCAAAGTCTCCCTTTCAGTGTGTGTAACTGTTTGATAATGTAATCTTTGGCCTTTACTTTGGGCGTGATGTGAGCTGCTGTAATCAATGCATGGGTCAGTTGGAGCAGCCCGCCTTACTAGACGTGCCTCCCGCAGCAGAGGTGGACTAATTGTTGAGGTGTGTTTTTATCTGAGCTTGCTAATAATGATGAGGGTGCAGGAGAAGTAGTCTGTCCCCCAAGGCTGAAGAATAGCTTGACTTAGCCAACCTTCTGTACTTATTGTCCAACAAAGGGGGAATTCACTTAATGCAGTGCTTCAGAAAAGTGGATAATTGTGGCCACGATCAATAAAGTAACAGAGCAGAAAATGAACGTTTGGGTGCAGTGTAGATGTGTGGATGTTTGAAGGAATCCAAAAGAAACTAGATTCTTGCTTTTGTGTTTGTTTCGGAGAAGTCATCGAACACGGAGGCAATTTTTGGTATACAAGCAGGTATTTTACTTTGCGTATGAAAGGCTGTGACCATCAGCGGGTGTGTGTTTGCATGCGTTTGTGTGTGTGATAGAGGGGGTAGGCTTGGTTGGATGAGCCACATTGTTCCTGTGCGGCCCACTGACATCGCTGGAGGGCAGAGAGGGATGGAACCTGAGAGGGGTGACAGTGATAAATAGCCCTTTTAATAACAGCTGCCCCACTTGGCCAGCTAGTCCCAGTCAGTGTCCTCTGTGTATTTATGCCTATGTTTATTTATGCATCCATAGCATGCAGGAAATCACCACCGCAGGGGTACAATTATTCTTTTTTTGTGTGGTGGGGGGGATTGCATTGGTTTTTACTTTGGGAGGAGGTAAGCAAGCTGATCTTAAACCAGGCATATATTCATTTAAACCTGAGTTGGGTCTGTAGCTGTGTCTGTGCTGGAATATAACTACACGTGCATCACAGAGAGGTCTCGCTTTGATACACAAGCACAAACAAAAGTTGCCAAGATTTCGTTATTGGAAATGTCAGCTCGCATATAGTTAGCAATGACATTGAATGCCACAGAGAAGAAGATAAAACTGCACATTAGCAAATACTGAAAAGATTTTTGCAGTTTCTGAGGACAGATTCAATACTCTAAACGGCACATTTTCCTCAAGAAAACTAGCTTAACAATGGCTCCGCTGATGCTTCACGAACCCTTCAATCTGCATGGCTTTTAATTTTTTGGTTCATTGTTGCTTTATGACTGAAGTCAAAAACCTTTTGTCTGCTGAAATATGACCTCAGGCCCAGGTCTGTGAGCAGGGAGAGGGGAGGCTGTAGATCAGAGGTGTCAAAGCTTCTTCCCGCAGGGTGATGCCGGCTCTGTTCTCACTCAAACCAGTTCCCTCCCTTTAATTGGTTCAATTAGTTAAGTATCTGTATACATTATCGCGTATGCATTTTTCATGACTCCTCTTAACGCTCTGTTTAAACAGAACAACTTCCGGCTATGATTTGCCATTTGGATGAATGTCAAGGAGACTAAATGATTGCGCTAATTGAGTAATTAAAAGCAGATGTTGGAGCAAGAGCCAACAACATACACTTTAAACACTTTGCCCTCCAGAAAACCTACAGTGTTTTTGACACCCCAGTTATGTATGGTTATCCCAGAGGTGCCTCTGTAATAGTTACAGTTTCACCCTTGTGATTATTCAGTTGAAGTCTTTGCTATTGAACCAAAATAGTGTTTTTATGCTATTTTGACCATGGGAAATGGCCTGGAAAAGAAAAGCCCATCACGCTGCCTAATGGCCAGACTCAGTGATGCACAGATTCAACGTGAGCTCTAGACAGCCAAAGCACGATATCTCCGCGCTCACCCAATCAGTCTCACCCCCCCACTGTCCTCTGGTGGGACACTAGTGGCCTGTACAAGACTCTTTTCAGGGAGATGATGTTATGTTGAAGGTAATTAACATTGGAAATGTGCCAGTAATGGGAATCAGTGTGCCATCAAATCACAAAGGAGCAGAGTGTATTTCCATGGTTTTGACAGCTGTGGTGATTGGAGCATTGCTGGAAGGCTTTACAGAGTGCAGATCAATAAGTAACAATTTTCCTATTAAAGAAAAATTACTTGCACATTGTACTAAGATAGCTTGTGGCTCTTTCACTTCAGAGCAGTTATGGAGGAAAGGTGTAGTTGAATGAAGGTTTGTGTAATTTTAGCCTTGATGATATTTGCTTGCTTTCTTTCATTCTAGTTTTCAGCACTTGCTCATTCTTTTTGTAAATGTGTTTGAAAAGAAGTCAGACTTAATTCTCACTGTACTCTGGCCCTAATCTGAGAATTACACTGCGTATATTTTTATTTAAAGATGATGTTTTGCCTTGATGTTCTGAAAATCTGCAGCCTTTACAAAACATTTTACAAAATTTTAAGCTAAATGTTATTTGAATTACTTTGTAGACCCATCCTACAATAGTTTTTAACGGGCTTTATTCACCGACAAGAAAAGCAAATTCAAACTGCTGATTTTATCTTTCTTTTATCTTTTTGACCTCTTCTGTGTTTCATATCATTATAAGATGAAAGCCCACGACTGTAGGACTGCTGGTCAGATACAGTTTGAAGGTTTCACTTTGGGCCCTCAGAACTTAGAGACTCAAATTTTCAATAATTACATGAATAATTGAAAAGATACCAAGAAGCTAGCTCATGGTTCAGTCAGACTGCTTATTAAGGTTAAAATCTTTTTTTTTAATGTTGATGTATATGTCATTTTATGGGGAAGTGTTTTTTTAAAGAAACATTACATTTTATTTCTTGTATGACAAGAAATAAATTCATGTGACATTTTTTCTTTAAAGGGCATTAAGGATCATCCCAAACTCCTCCTAGTAAACACTGTATTACATAATGTTTTTTAGCTTAAGCCTTTTTTCTCCAATTGGCTAGCTACGAGTGCCACCTGTAAAGCAATTTGCACACAGTGATAACCCTCTTAAGCCTGCATTAAGATGTTCAAAAGCAGTGGCAAGATTTGATGACAAATTTTGTTTTAATAAATCTCTAGGCCACTACCGTGGCTAATGAACTTAGTAATTACTCATCACTGGTTGGAAGAGTTTAGCCCGGGTGAGATGAAAGCATTGGCTGCTGGGAGCCACAGGAATGGCACAACAGGCAACAATCAACACAGTGTCTGCACAACAATCAATCAAATCTGTCAGGCCCTCAACAGTCAGAGTAATTTTCTGGTGTTTCTCAGAAATGAGTACACCTTGTAAAATGTAGCTAAGATCACTTTCACAAACACCTTGCAGCACAATATGTTTAAACCAATGAGATTTGTGTTGTATGATTTATCACACAGCTCTAAGAAAAATTATTATTTTTAGCTAAGAAAGTGTTTTATGGGCTCCACTCAACCCTGAAGTCACTTCCTCCTACAATGTACTGCTCAGTGTTACAGCTCAGGGGTTTTTATTATTTGCTTTGCTTTGTTTTTCACTTTAATGTCTAGTCAGTCACACATTTGATGTCAGCATAAGGCTACATTACAAGGAGCTAGAGAAAATATAATGAACCTATCTATCTATTTATCTATCTATCTATCTATCTATCTATCTATCTATCTATCTATCTATCTATCTATCTATCTATCTATCTATCTATCATTTAGAGATCAGATTTTACTGAACATCTGTTAAAGTACAGTAATATTTAAATACGAGTCAGAGCAGGGTGGTGAGTAACATTGGACTATTCACAGATGCTTCTTTCTGCAGAGCTCTAAATCATGTTCCTTAATTCCCAGAGCCACATCTCAATCATACTCCTTGCTAATTTGAGAGTCACCCTCATTTCATTTTAAACGATTCATTTTTGGCAAATTTGTAAATGGCCCCGATGTGTTCCACAATTTAGTCAATTACTGTTTCAGCCAGCAGGACTCCAGGGACCAGGAGCATACATCGCCTGGAGGTACCATCTCAATAATTGTTTCAGAAAAGTTGGGAATGGATTGCTAACGCTCTGTTCCACTTATTGAAATGTCAATTGGAGCCAAAACCCTTTTTCTGTTCTCTTTTTCTCATTCTTTCTCAGTACAGTATGACTGCTTTGCCTTTCCTGAGTCCGAATCATTGCTGAGTGATGAACTGAGTTTGATATGTCCTAATATTTAATGCAAAACCAACTGTGTTCTTGGGATGACTCTTCCAACACAGATTGTATCACAAATTGCTTCTCTGAATTAATCCATGGCCTGCACTTTTCCTGTCATGTGTCAAATAAAATGTAGCACATAATTTGAACTATACTGTAAACTGAAATTGTAATTAATTATTAATTAGATGGATAAAATTAAGAGATGATAATAATCCAAATTAGGTCTTAATGGATACTAATTAAGAGGAGAATCCTTCTTTATGGAATCAAACAGCATGACCTCAAGACCCCAATTAATTAAGCTATTATTAGCCTTTTCCTGTCTAGATCTCATTCAACTGAAGGCAAAATAGATTACAGAACCTTGGAAAATGTGTTTTTGGTTTGTTTTACCACGAGGTCCCTAACCCATCCTTCAAGCCAATTAACCTGTGATCAAACGTTGGCGAATGCTTTTTAATCGGAGCCCAAGGAGATCTACACATGATGCAGTGATATACATTAGCATTTAGCTGTTTTTCTTTGTCCCGGCATATGTGCAAGAACCTACGCAGGAAATTGTCTGTGTAGAGTCGTCTGTGCCATTCAGACACAAGAAGGTCAAAAGCGTTTGCTGCCATACTCATTCACTGTTCAGTAAATCTTTACAATAATGCACCACAAACACAAACGAAGTACTAAATTTATTTCTGCAGCACATTTAAAACAACTTCAGATGGCAAATGTGCTTTAGCAATTACACAAAATATACAGCATACATAACGGTCCCTAAATTAAAAAAAAAAAAAATCTAATTACACCTTCTTCTTTTTTTTTAGACTTTAGGTTGTTGTAAATGTGTGATGTAATTTCCATCAACATTTTTGATGTGCCAGTAGTCCAATACTGTCACCTGTTTGGTTGCCCCAATACTGTAACTTCAGCATTTCTGCGGTAACATCATAAAAGGGTTATTACTGTAAATTATAGCTACATGTCTTTCGCCATGTGGACTGAATTAAGTTTATTTTCTTTCTTGAACAATGACAAGATACCAGCTCTGCTGTAATTCCCCGTTTCTTTAACACACACGGCTACAGGTACCAAGACTTTTTTACAGTAAGAAACCATTGTTGCAGATCACAATAGGAACACTTTTAAGCTGACAAATCTAGCTGCCAGTTATACTGTACTATAATTGACTGGAAAAAATCTTATGCTGTCTGTATGTGCCATTATAGGACATTTTTAACGGGTGACTAGGGCACAATGAGTCCTAGGATGTCACTAGGCTTCATTGTAAGCTAAAATACCCTCAGGAGATGGATCCATGGTATGACTCTCTAACCATTGCTGCATATCATTTTCCTGTTATCTTCCCTATTTTTCCCATCTATATCTGTTTCAATGAAGGCAAAACGCCAAACGAAAACATTTAAAAAAGACCTGTGTGTGTGTGTGTCTACCAGCTTTAGTTTCCATTTTTGATTTTGAAGCAAATTAAAGTTGTGTTAGAATTTTTAAAACTCAATAATAAGTTAAAATCATGTAAAATGTTTTCTGTATTTTAACGTGAAGTTAAAAAGTAAGTTTGCTTAGGAAAATGCTTTAAATTGCTGTCTTCAGTTAATTATTCACGTTGTAAGAAGATTTTTTTTAAAACTATAAAATAGCCGCTTAGTAGCATCTCTCAGTCCGGCAACAGTTTAACAAACTTTCCTCCACGGTGTGTATTACAGTGTATTACAGTCATGGTTAATGATGAGTAAATGTGTGTGGTGTGTTCGTCTGTACCGCGGGTCAGCTGCATCTGTCTGTTCTGATTACTGGATGGGTAATTTTGTAGTTCTGTGTGTAAGACCTTCAGCTCTATTCTATAATTAACTTTTGCCTGCGCCCATCAGGTTCCATTCCACACTTGATGTGTCCATAGTGACTGTTACATGCAGCCAGCTTGCCATTCAGTATGTATTAAGCTGTCAGAGTGGGCTGCTCTCCCAAGCCGCCTGTCTTCACTGAACAACCCAGCCTATTAACTCCTATTGACTGTGACACACATGTCCCTCCAAAATGAGCGGTTCCGTATTGATTTTTCCTGAGCGCTGCTCACTTCCCCCTTTCATGCCGCCAAGGGTGAGATCTTTATCCTGACTGATTGTATATGTTCATCGTATCAGAGTACTGTTGTGCAATTGCCATTTCAGGCCCGTGAACCCTCTTCTGCCATCCCCCTACTGTGTATCATGGCTACTTGTGTGCAGCCAGGTCTCAGTGAGACAATTAAAAGGCTTGAATCCCCTGTGTCCTCAGTAACAATGCGGTCAAATGGAGCTGCAGACCTTCCACGCAGCCCATAGTCTCCCCGCAGCTTAATGCAACACACAGCATAAGACATAAGACATGACAGCCAGCTCCTCTCCCCCCGTTAACATGCAGTCGCGAATCGATGGAGCTGAATAGAAGGGTGCCATATCCTCTCATTGATGCTCTTTCTAACTGCTACAGCCAAAATGAACCCTGACAGCATGTATCGATGTCATATCAAGCTCCACCATTGAGAGAAAAATGATTATCTGCTGCTGAAATCAGTTATCGACATACTGTGGAATAGCTTCCCCTGCCCAGAGGATTTATTGATACAGTTTATTGCATATAAATATTTATCTAATATGTGTCTGAAATAGATTTGTCTGGTGTTTGTGCGTGGTCTAGTCCACAGAGGGCTATCAGTGCCTCGCTCGCGCTCCCCGCCACTCAACCATGACTCTGCCTTTCGCTCTTGTTGGATACTGTTTTTACAGACAGCATGAAATTGCTTTGGCTGTTGTGACTCGGTCTTGAAGTTAATAGTAAAACATGTTGTAATTACATTTTATTGCCTCTCACTCTAGAAAATCAAAATGCCTTTACTGCGGCCATCATATTGTAAATGCATGTAGAAGTGCTACATGCCACACCATCAGTGGGAAAGGTGCTCAAACCCTGTAACGGGAGAAAAACTAGAACAAGCCCTTTATTACTACTTTTTACTCAAAGCTCTACTGGCTAATTTTTTTATAGCAAAATACTGGTTATGAATTTCTACAGTCAGTTTAGTTTATTTCTACAGGATATCAAAAAAAGATGTTGCTTTTTTATATATCTATATAAATCTACAACAAATGCAATTAGCTATTCAAATACAGCCCAATCTTATATTAAATACATTTCTCTTTTTAGCCTATACAATAAAGGCTCCAACCATCTTTATCTGATGGAACCTGGCTACTATCACTAAACAATGCAGCATCTGTGGCTTTGCATAGCTACAAACATAAGATTTTGCTGTTACATGGCTTTTAGGTGCCTAGGTTATCTCGATGAGTGCTTAGTCATCCAGGTAAGGTGGATCAGACTTTCCTTCATTATCTTTTTTCGTCAACATCAGGCAATATAACATAATTATACATACTTATATTTACTCCTAATCAGAGATGGGCAGTAACGCGTTACTTGTAACGAGTAACGAGTAAAGTAAGGGATTGCTATTGCAAAAACGGTAATTAGATTACCGTTACTTTCCCGTATGAACGCTGCATTACTGCGTTACTAAAACCGTGATTTTTTTTGCGAGAATGTCTCATGACAATGACGTAAGCAAGTGTGACGTTCCTGACAACAGCTGTGTGCAGATCAACAATGGATCATATATCGATTGTGGGAGAGAGTATGAGCATGCAGCGTTTAAAGCGTGGAAGTACTGACCTTACTTTGAGTTTGATTCCATAAAAAGTGACAAAAACATTAGCGTCCGTTGTGCGTGGGAAGAAAACTTCTTTTTACAGCGAAAAAACCCCTAAACTTCCAAGCAAGCACCGAGTGCGCTATGGCGTAATGGGAAACTCACAGAGAAACTCGCGGATTCTTCCACTGACCGCTGCGGCACACCTGCACCAGGGTAAACCTCCGCCTACCCTACTCCTGCTTTACAGGTGAAAATAGAGCAAAAGGACCGCTGAGTCTTTGACTTTATTATTTTCTGCTGTGTTTTACTTGCATCTATTTGAAAGAGTGAGTGTAAACACACACAAAAAATTTTATTTAATGTGCTGGAATGTGCAGAAAATAGGTTTAAATATTAAACAAATTTCTTCCAGTCAGTGAACGTTGCATATAATTACATTTTTGCTTGATGCATAAAGTTAGAAGATTAAAACTAATAAAACAAGTTTTAAAAAGAGACTTTTCCATTTGATTACATTTTGTGTGATGGATTATGCAGAAAAAGTAGAATTGGGCTGAAAGATCTATCGCTTTATCACCTATTCAGGTTGTAAATCGTGTTTTTTAAAAAGTAACTAAGTAACTAAGTAATTAATTACTTTTGAAAATAAGTAATCAGTAATTAGTTACTGATTACTTTTTTCAAGTAACTTGACCAACACTGCTCCTAATACACCTCTATTCTTCCAGTTATTTTACATTAAGATGCAAACTACCCTATTAAAATATTTTTTTAAACAATCCTAAATGGGTAAGTTGCTGGCTAAATTAAATGGCTGTGACAGGTCTAGTTCTCTTTTTCACTCTTACGCACTGTTTTTCAGGGTACTTGGTCGGCAGGTTCTTCTAGCATCTTGGAAATCTTGCTGCAGTTCTGTGAATTTAGCCTCTTTCCGTCTTCTGTTTCACGTAATCAGATCTGGCAGGGCCCTGTGAGCCGCCAGCGTGCAGCAGAACTCAAGCCTTAGTTCATCTTCTCTCTAGGGTTATGTCTCTAGATGTACGTGTGGGGGAAATAGGTCGGATTCCCCCACACATCTTCATAGTATTGTGTGGGATTCTAATATCTAAAGTGTCCCAAACTTTTAAAGGATTTCAGATAACTATCGTTTTCATGGTTAGCAGTGAGATAATTGTGCCTCTATGTCCTGGAAGACTGACACACCCCTGTTACTCCTCTTAAAGTTTCTTAAATTTTACATTTACTGATCCAAATCACTTTATGTAGAGATATTATGTACTGAACTAACACACCACTTCAAGCAGATGTGTAATTTGTGATATCTGGATATATACTGCGCACACAATCAGCTTGACTTTAGCAGCATAAATGAGCAGCTTAGAAAGCTAGGAGATTTTCTGCCAGATTTCTGTATCTCCTCAGGGTGTTGCAGTAAAGTCCCCCCCAAAATAACTAAAATAGTTTCATTAATATTAGAAAGATGTAACTATATTTACTAACCGTTCCTGTTCTGTAGTGTTTAGACGCCGTTTTCCAGAGTCTGTTCTTACAAATTAGTAAAAATGACGAAGCAGTTCAAACCAAACAAATCTGACATTACAGTGTCCATCTGCTTCATGTCACTTGCAGCAAGTCTTGTATCGATCTTCCTCCTCACACAGCACCTGAACTTGACGTGACCTGCTTCGCTGCTCAAATGTTTGGAGGAGGGAAAATGCATTTGTGGCATTTGACTTTTTCAGTTTTTTTCTCACCCACCGACATGCAGTTGTCTTGCCAAGAGGTCTTTTGCTGATTGTGATATTGCAGGAAATTCACAGATTGCAGTCATGTTGCATGATATTGATTTTTACAGACAAGCATGTGGCACACTGACTTTTTCTCCTGGATGATGCACAACCGCAGCTTCATGAACACGACAGGCGCTCTCAGGTCAAATACATCTGTTTCCCATCCTCCGCTGTGTCTCTATTACAGCCTTTTGACTCTCTGGCTGACTTATTGACCACCTCTCATGCTCGTTACTCAACAGAGGAGTAGTTTGCTGTGATTGATACCAAGACTGCGCTAAGAGTCTCTCTTCGCCCCCACTCTCCAAATCCTATCTGTGGTTTTAAAGCCATGAGTGGTTTTCATTAATGGTCTCTCCTGTTTATGACACCATAATTAGAGTTGAGGAAAGGCACCTAACTACCACGGTTCCACCATACTGAGAAAGTCAATAATGCAAGCCCAACAACTTCTCACACAATTGAGCCCTGTGGAAAATCTATATGCTCTGCTGCTCTATGTCTTTATGGTGCCGTTTTAGAAAGAGGCCACCTGATTTGTTAGAGTTTTGTCCTCCACTTTTAACTAATCCCACAGAATTGATTATTAGCACCGACAGCATCGTTTAGCTTCCAGCAGCAGCCTCCACAGAGTAGATGTAGCGTGGGATGTTTCCTGTGTGTTCAGTATAGGAACTAAGTGCAAGCCTCGTGGCCATTTACCTGCTTTGTAATTTGTTTTGTGCTCCACCTCATGAACATGCAGGGACTCCTGTAAGAGCCCAACCAGGCTGACCGCTATGCATGGGCTGTTTGTGTGGAGCAGGTCATGTGGGATATTATACTAGATTGCCTTCCCAGAAAATAATTCTGCCAGGTGCTCTATTGGGCTTTTTTTCTTCTTCTGCGTATTTGTCAGACAGGATCGTGTAGAGTTACACAGAGAAAGAGAGCTGTTTGAATACACAAATACATTCGCCCATCTCTCTTTTTAATTAAAGTAACAACAAAAAAATAGCACAGGTACTCCCTTTGCTATTATTTGTTGCACTTCAGAAGAGCATGCACTGTTGCCGGATTCATCTTTGATAACGAAATATATATGTTCACTTATTTACAAGCTATTTTCAAAAGAACGCTTTTTTTCTCAGTGTTAGCATAAATGTCATCATATACTGCTACTTAAAAAAATGTTTCTCTGCTTGACACAATGGGGAAATGTTGAACAGAACATGTCTGTGAAGGTTCTCGGTCATCCAGGTCATCGTAGTCAAAGGAGCTTGCAAAGAAAAGCGTCTGGACTTCTTTAAGTTACTTGAAGATATTTCACCTCAATTCGCATGATAAGGTGGGGCCAGGTTTCACAATGAACTCACCCAAAACTCTGGCTGATTGGGACCCACACCCAGTTTCACACCTTGGCTCAGGTGATTAGAGGATCATCAGGGGGTCCTTTTGTCCCTCTGTGGGGGGATACTCCCACTATTTATATCTGGGACTCTCCACCATTTGACCTTAGAACTGAAGAAGCTTCTCGGATGAGAGGTGAAACGTCTTCAAGTAACTTAAAGAAGTCCAGACGCTTTTCTTTGCAAGCTCCTTTGACTACGTTGAACAGAACAGTTTTCCTTTTGAGTAAAGTGTAGTGCGATTTTAGTTTTTTAACAGTCGAGTATTGCAGAGACCTCAAAGGGCTAAAAAAATTTTTTTTAAAGAGTCCACATAAAGTTTAAATTAGAATTAGCTTCTTTTCTTAGAGCCGTTCACCTAGAGTGCCGGTATTTGTAACAGAACTCCTTGTTTCAGCTGAGGCTTTGTAAAACACCATGAATTGTTGATGTCGGAGTGTTCGCTGCAGCCCAGGCTGGAATGTAAATAAGAAGCTGGTGGCTGGGGCAGCGTTTCAAGGGTCAGGCTCACTTCAGTTTCACATGGATGCACTGTTTGCACATCTCCTGTACACCTTAGAGAGAAGGCTAAGGTTTTAAATTCTGACCAAAAGAAGAAGAAAGACACAGTGCAGCCAGTTTTAAGTTCTCAATACTACAGTGAGTGTGGTGACAAGTAGCGTGTAAAATTGACCATCAAAGGTTAACATGGCATCAAACTAAGATCTGTTAGTTAGCACCAAACAAAAATTCAGCTCAGTTTCATTCATTTTTGTTTATATAGCACCAGTCCACAATGATCATGTCATCTCAAGGCAGTAACTCTAAAAAAAATAATAATTTAAAGTCTTTAATTTAAACTTTACCACAAACTAAACTCACCGTCACTGACAAATTCAGCTGTTGTCAAGAAACAGCAATCTCAACACTGATTAATAACCACTTTCCTAAACAGTGCTTAACTAATTTATTAGCCCACCTGTCATAAAAACATGAAAATACAAATATTTTAGAGATCTTTGACTTTAGAAATGATTTAAGTCTATTTAAAACAAAGAAATTGTATTTTTATTTCCAGGCAAATAGCAGCAGAATTCATGTTAACAGTTAATCGCACATAACATTCAACCACTAAAACTATTTTTTCCAGTCAGGAAAAGTAAATGGCTAAAAACATTGAGCTTTACTATTTTACTATTATTTTATTTTACTATTTTTCCTGCAATTTTGTAGAACAGTACATTTGAAAATTAACAGATAACTGAAATAATCATATTTTAGCATTGAAAATATCATGTTGATTAAAGAGCTTTCACATACTGGTGGATTAAAAATGACAGAAATATAAAACATTTTTTGGTAATTATAATGTAATTATTGGTACCCTAACCCAATGTCAACATCTGGACACAATGCATGTGAACTCCGAACAATGTTTCTATTGCAATTCTTCTAATAGTTGTTAAATTATTATATTGTGTAAATTTTCAGTTTTAAGTAAATTTTGTAGTTCACACGTAGCAGTGTGAACACTGCCGTATGAAAGCAGTGTTAATGAGGCCGGGAAAACATGTTGAGATGACAGCAGTTTAATGACTTCCATGACAATATACAGGCACTGGTGTAATCACAACTAAATGTCAGACAACATAAGGCCTGGTGCATAATGGCTTCAAATTGATATCTCTCTCTTGCTTTAATTATGAAATGCAAATTTTGCTTAAAAGGTATTGATTGTAGTTTAAAGGAAGAGCAAGCCGTCAGCCTGAAAAGTGAAGAGAGGACCCTGGAGTCACAGCAGACTGAACATGTGCATGGGGAGGGGTTTGCTTTGTGAAATAAAAGCCAGGGAGGATCTTTCTGGTTAGCTGCCTTACTTTGTCTTACATAAAATGAGATTAGGGGTTAAGTAACTACAAGGTTGGGATGATTATCAGTTATGATTGCTACTATTTAGATGCAGACTTTGGTCATTAATCAAAGCAGTTAGTCCAGGACCTGTGAAGCAGATTTCCAAGTAACTGAATCCCCAGAGTCAGGTGCGTCACTCAGTTTGGGAAGCAGGAGGTGAACCGGTGCAGGGAGCCGGACTGTTGATAGCTATCTATCATGGACAAACTAGGCTTCCGAGAGCAGAGTGACAGGTCTTGCACACAGAGCTAAGCGGCATGCCAGGCTGGGACGTTTTAACCCTGGAGACACTGCACCCTCTGGCTGGCCTTCCCAGGAGAATGAATGTTATTGCTTGGGATTCAACATGTGCTCCGGTAAACATAAACCAAACCTAGCTCATATTGCTTCACCCTCGACTGGAAACCTAACCTCAGTGACTGAATGAACCAGTATCATAATTAAATCATCAGTGCTTCGCTTTTACTGTGCCTGCAACCCTAACCACAGCAGGAGATGGGTGAAAGGAACACGGCTCTGCCAGCCGGTGATCATAGTGTAACCAAAAGCTGAATAGTGGAGCATGGCAGGAGCCAGTAGGGCAACAGACACCCACCTAACACCCACTTAGACCTTATCTGGATATCTGTGCTGTCATTCTTTTAGTTACTCCTACATTATCCTTACTTACCGCAGCCCTTTTGAACATTGTTCATTACAATTGAGAAGAAAGGTGCAGATTTACTTATTAGCCTGCACATTTTTAAACCTTTTCTGTGTTTTTTACCCAGTTGTTTCTGGTTTTACCTTTGAATTTCCAATCCTCAAGCTCCTGTCAAAGCTCAGCTCGCACACCCCACATATCTAGATTTATGTGACGATCGTATGGTGTGATTTGTTTTTTTTTTAGTGGCATATGGCATGAAGTTATGATTAAAATTGCAATGGACAACTTTCCCCTCCCCTGTAACCCAGATGGCAGCTGAACATCATCAAGAGCTCCCACTCTGTGGACTTCTGGTTTCACGGTAGCTGCTTACAAGATAGTCTAATATGAATGGGGCCCTATGGAGCTGTAGCCAAAAATGCTCATTATTGTTTCAATAGGAGTCAATACAATAGATATAGTTTTTAGGTTTGAAATAAATGTGCCTTTCTGTTAGTATTATACGTGCCACAGCATCTCAACCACTTCACAGCATGCAGCATTTTGATTTTATACACAAAGCAGCGGTCGCTGTTGGATTATGTTGTGATTTAATTCAGCTCCTAACATTTCCTGTAGCTGCTGTTTGCAAACAGGTGCCATCAAAGAATTATGTCATCTCAAATCCTTAATATAACTGCTAATCAGCATTTGGAGAATGCTAAAGTTTAGTCAGTACTGGCATGTTAGAGAAAAAAATTAACTTTTCTTTTCAACTGTGTGCTGCAGCAGCACAATAGCTTATTCTTTATGTGGTGAAAGAACGCAATATCACTAAAGCAATGTATCATTAATATTATACAGGTTACAGCTGACTAAATAGAATTCAAATTAGATAACAAAACATTGTAACTTTCAGTACCAACATTTTCTTTTGTCTCTCAAACACAACAATCAGCTGGAGCCATCAGACAGTGAATGATCTGAAATCCACAACCTTCAGCAAACTCTGCAGGTAGGTTCGCTCGCTCTTACTTCAGTAGCTAATGGCATGTTGCACTGCATGTCTAATGACTGAGACCCTATCAGAGCTCATCCTGTCGAACAGAGGATATTAAGGAAGGTAGTTACAAAAGCCAGACTTTAATTTGACCTCTGCCTGCCCTTTTCTCTAGTGAGGTGGCTCCGAGAAGCAGGCCAGGAGTTTGGGCAGTTGGTGATGAATGACTGTATTTGGTGGGCAGATTGTTACAGTTCCACACTAATTGAGGGGGTCAACACAAAGAGCAAATGTGGTAATTGAGTCACTTGACTGTGGCTATTGAGCTTACCGCAGTTCTTTTGACCCTGTAGCCCGGCCTGGAGTCTCCCACTGAGCCCTGTCTGTTTTTGTTCTCAAAGATATTATTGTCTCTTTTATTAGTTCTTTTTATGCACATCTTCAGTTGTCTGAGGGAGGTTTATTGGACTCTAAGTGCTGCACTGTTTTTATTAGAATGATTAAAAGCAGTCAACAGTATATAGAGCTGTCCTGTGGTCGGGAAAAGTCTAAGCTTCAGGTGACCTTTATGTTGTATTTTCTCACCAAAAATATGCTTCATCCCCATCATTTATACTGGAATCATGTAAAGAGATTTCTTTTATTACGCTACAAGTGCAGGGAGAAAAGCCTTTCTGATGAACCCATGACCATGTGAGTGTTGCATTGAGAAACACTGGAAGAAATGTCAACATACCTTTTAAATTTATCTGTGTGAGTTTTATTAAAGTTTTCATATTTTCAGAATATGAGTTTTTAGTGAGAATGAGTTTGACCAATTAAATGATAAAGGTCTGAAGATTATTGGACTGTCTATGCCAAGCATGCTAAACTACATATGTGCTGCAATATCCTTTTACCAACTCTATTACTATATCGCTACACATGTTATAGTTTTACTTCACTGGAAGTCTGATGGTCTTATTTAGTGTTTTCATGAATAACTCCCGAGTCCATGTACATTAGTCGCTTCTACTTTTGCTGTTTTGGCAGTGTTAAAAAAAGCAGCTGCACAATGAAACAGGACTTTACATTATCTGTTTTTCTTCTGATTATATATTTTATTATTTCTTTCTATAAAACTTTAGAAAATGTGAAAATGACATGATCTTCTCATGTCATATTTTTCTAATCTACACTTGAAGATCAAGAAGATTTTTTAGGATTTACATATACATATATTTTAAAAAATGCTAATATTTATAACATAAGAGGCTTCAACTAAATAATAATTGCCACTAAAACATGTTTATTATAAAAAAGACTCTGTTTTAGGTCATATATTTAAATTAAAACAAATAAAAATAATTTTCTCTGCTGATTGTATCATCTACTCCCTTTTCCTTCTCTTTGGTAGATCGCCTTAAATAACATCTGTGTGTTTGTTTGTTTTTATCACGTTCTAACTTCTTCTTTTGAGATATTTTGGCTGAGCCACCCTCCCGTTTTCATTTTGCCAGAGGAGTCATCTTTGTGGTGTAAGACAGGTTCCCGTGTTATTGGATGGAGTTTAATGGATCTGTTGGCCTTTGCATTTGCTTTGCTCCTGAAACATGTGCTCAGCTGAGACTTGGGCAGAACACCATCCATTTACACCTAATGGCCAATGCCTTTGGATGTGTTGAGTTGTGAACAAACCTCTCACTGTGCACGCGTGTGTGTGTGTGCGTGTGTGAAAAGCTACAAGGACAAATGCATTCTGCATTTAATGAGTGTGGGCCAAAGGGAACCTGGGTAGTTAAAACTGAGAGTTGGCGAGACTATTTTGTCCCTTGTTACCTGACTCTTCTGTTGCACCTTTAAACTGCAACATGCCACTAAACTACTCTGATGGTCTCGCAGGACAGATGTAGAGGCTGCAATCCTGTGCGAATGGGATTGATGGACCACATTAAACTCTGAGCTTCATCCTGCTTAAATGCTTTTGCACTCTAAATCTTTTCTGCTATATCGCACTGTGGTAAGAGCACAGACTGTAAAAGGTTTATCCGAGAGATTGCTGGACTGTCATTTGAACTGTATATGTGGTTGATATGTATGCCTATTTATTTTCTTAAATGCATGGGTAGAAACAAAGATGAGATTTCTTTGTTTATCTTGGCACATCTCCCAAAAGCCTTTTAAATGTCCGCCCTTCTCCTCAAATCCTCCTTACTCCTAAGATGTGATTGTTTGAACGCACAGAAATATGGATGTTGTAATTACTATTTGCGCAAACAAGACAGCAGCTTCATTGATATGCTGCCACTGATAAGACAAGAGCTTGGCAGTGAGACAATGGTTGAGGCCACCAGGGGCTCGCGAGCACCAGGGACGTAGGACCGTCCTGCCTCCTTCGTCAATGCAGACAACCAACAAAAGCGGCCTGTCATTCACGGCACACGAGCGTTTTTAATTAATTTTCACTCAGCTCTCCTCGGAGTGCTTATGTGGTGATGTTGACCCCCAGATCTGAATGTAGATCTGAATGTAGCTTTCTCTTCGTCTCTGCCCGTCAGAAGGTCAGCAGTGCAGTCATCCTAAACAGAAGCCCCATTTTCTATAGTCCTGGACTCATGAGGTTGTTAACATTGTCCTAACCAGGGACGTGTTAGAGGTCAGTGGGGAAAATCGCAAGAAGGCTTGTGTAAGAGCATGCAAAACATGATAAACAGTACGGACCCGCATCGACGATCTGTGTAGAATTCAGCGATGTTGCGACCTGTAAAAAACTGCCAGCACAATCTACCTATTAGCCTTTACAACAACGTAATGCACACATCCTTATGCGGCATTAAGACTATACAGAGAAGGGTTTTAATGATGTTCTCGCCATGCATAAGTGCAAATCTGGGTGGCCTGTGGATAAGCCGGATCAGGGTTGATCAAATTGCTATTGTCTTAAAGCCATTCTGATTCGGATTAGTTCACAGGAGTGGTCACACCCGCTTGGTCTGTAAATCTATAGGTCCTTATGTTTCCACCTTGCACTCCCACCAGGCTTTGTGATCTGCCAGGGCTTTGGAGGATGAAAGGAAGTGGGATCTTGTTATTCTTTTTTGAATGTACCAACTGTGTTCAAGGGAGCTTTTGAAATAAGTGCCCTTGACCTATCCTTAGGTTTATCTCTCCGTGTCTTTGCCGTCCCTCTTTTGTCTCTGCAGGGGGCTGAATTTAGTCTGATTAACTAATGACGGCAATGCTGTTAGAAATTCAGGTTTTGGGGTGACCGCAGGGTTTTCTTCAAAGTCCTGTCATCCTGCAGGTGGCTCTTCACCTTGGCTTTCCATGAGGAGATTAAACTTGCAGTTCACCTGATCTGCTTACTTACATCTCACCCATAGCTGTAAAAGCAGTGTTTTGATCATACCCTCTAGACCTTCATCATTTTTATTCCATGGTCTTGCCCACTGCCTCCCCTGCACCCCTATGCAATAAAACCAAATTCAAAGGAAGAAGCTACTGAAAATATCTTTAGAGTAACTTTAATGCCATTCTTTGAAAAATATTTAACCATTTTCTGATGAGTGTTTTTTGGGGGGCTAATCAAGGGTGGCATTATTTTAGCCAGCTTTTCAGTCTGGCCCGGGTGGCTGGGTAAGATGTCCTCTGGTCTCTGAAAGGTTTAGAACTAATAGTGGACCATTTTGCTCACAATTAATAGAGCTCCCCATGAGACCAGAAGCCTATAGACTTGTGGAAATACTGTAGCAGCCTTCAGGCAGCTAGCTAGATGTGGCTTTCTTCCCCGTCACTCACATTTGTCGTAATGGCACGAGAGCCTCACTGGCTATTCCCCAATGCTGTGTGTATGCATGAGTGTGTGTGGAGCCCACTGCCCCAAGCATGTCTCATTTCAAAGTGCTGTCACTCCCTGCTTCCTGGCATCTATTAACACCCACCATTATCATGCTAATCTACATTGTATGATTACATAAAGTAATTTATGCACAGCTCTATCCCATGTCTGCACAGAGAGGCATGCTGCTATTGTTGAATGTTTTAAAAAGAACATTTCATGATCGTCGCATTCACTTTATTTCCTCGCTTTTTGAATCTTCTCACACTTTTCACTCTAGTCGTCTTACTTTATCAACAAAATCCTTAAAAGCTCTTACGAAGGTTTGAAGGCCTCTACCTACTGAGAAAATAATAGCTAAAACCACTAAGTGAACCACGCTGCTTTGTTCATGAAGAGGGGATCAGTTTAGATCAGTTTCCTCGCAGTCCTCTTTAGCTCCATATCGGAAATGGCAAGAATGTGTTTTGTGTTGAAAGCAGAGGGCAAGAGATGAGCTCTCTTCCTCATTTATTCACAGCTAGTGGAGTAATTAGGAATGCAGAAGGCTGTTAAATTAAAACTGAATTGCACTTATTAACATTTTAACTACCAACCCCACCCTCTTTAGACACTAAACAAGGACAGTTTCAGCTCTAATATGCCTGAAGAATCCCGCTGAGGGGACTTTTTATGTATCTCTAAAACAAAGACGTTCTTTAAAGTAAGATCTCCCTTTTGTTTAAACAACCAAGCATTTAACATTCAGTGTAATATGCCCAGGCTTCCTCCATGCTGTCAGGAGACACACCACCAGAGCTTCTCAAACTCTCTGCTTAATGGAACACTATTTGTGGTCAGATTGGATAGCTAATGGTGCTCCCTTTGAGGGTAACTCTCCAAATTAAATAGCATGGATTCACATCTGTCAGACAAAACCAGGAGGCTCTTTGTAATCAATGACCCAAACCAAGAGAGGCTCCACAGGGGGCACCTCCGCTATGATGGCAGAAAGCATAAGGAGCCACCAGGGAAGGAGGCAGCTCACCTGCTCTAACAACCACTGTGCTGGGCTTGTGGAGAGCACGCTAGAACCTGGAAGGGAGCATCGGCAGGGTTAATGTACATTTATAGAACAGGTCAAACTACTTAAGCCAGGCACTGATTTATAATGCAGGAGTGCAATGTGACTAAACTGTAAAGGGAATTCTTGTTTTTCTGTGCAAACATTGCCGTCGGTGTTGTGTTAAAATGTTGAACCCCATTAATTTTATCACTCCCCCTCTCTTGTTTCTCTACGTCTCTAAATTTTGTTTGGAGGAGAGACTAGCAAGGCCTCCCGCTGTTGCGGAGAATTTCCTCTCGTTGTTAATTTTCCCTGCTCCATATGGCGCCACAGACACTTCACCTGCAGGCTGTAGCAGGCCGTGCAGCAGCCAGCAGACATCCTCGGGCTCAGGCTGTCATTTACACAGGCCTGTGCATCTGTCTGAGCAGAACAGAGCGCAGCAGAATGGAAACAGCTCTTCCGTTCTCACCTCACCGCCTGAGACCAGCACCAGCTACCTGACGAAATCAGATACTGTTTCTGAAATACACTGAAATGCAATAAGGAGGCAGCAGCAGGTTAAGACAAGACGCCGTCTTTGTAGCGGGCTCATGCCCTGAACCGGCACTTTGGAAAAGTCCAGCTGGAAAAAAGCCAGCGAGATCATGCCAGACGTCTGCATGCGAGTCTGTCAGTCTGTCTTTGAGCACGTGCATGCATGTGTGTCCACAGTGCGTTTTTGTGTGTGTGTGTGTGTGTGTGTGTGTGTGTGTGTGTGTGTGTGTGTGTGTGTGTGTGTGTGTGTGTGTGTGTGTGTGTGTGTGTTTTCAGGGGACCTGAAGTTTGCCTATGGCAGAGCCATGGAAGAGAGCATTTCATCCTGGTTTGTCATTGATTAGAGAAGGGTCTTTAATTCCTTCCCACCCCATGTTGTGATTCATTTGCATTTGTGTCAGGAGGTAATGGAGTTTTGCTCCACGGTTTGCTCTGAAAATCTTGAAGATGTGGTCTAATGTGCATGCAGCCGCTAGCAAAGAGCTTTCTGATTTATTAGGTCTCTTGTGTTGGCTCATTTTTTCCCATCTTCCTTATCGTAGGACTCTGTGCTTCTCAAACACAGAGGAGCGAATACTGTAAAAAAAAAAGAAAGAAAGAAAGAAACTCTCAATATGCTTGTAATGATTATTATTTTACAGAAGAAATTTGCATCCAAAACAGACACACAATTTTGTAATAGAACTGTAGAGCAGTTTTCTATTCCGCTTACATTAATTTAAAATGTTATATGATGTATATGTTTTATTTACTACAAAATCTCAACCATTATAAGCTCTCAGTGACATAAATTTGAAAAAATATATATATAAAAAGAGGAAAACCTACAGCCCATATCATAAATATATCAGCAAAAGTAAAATAAAATATCTCTAAATGCTCATAACAAGCACTGTGAATTTACAGTCTTTGTTTTTTTTTTCTAAAAATGATTTTAGAAAAGCGCAAACATCCGTTTTTTTAAATTATGTGACAGTTTGTTAATTAGTGTCTGATAATTCTTCGAGTCTTTTGCACTAATTTACTGCAGTGAAAGCCGTGAGATGTCCCTCATCATCCCAGCACATGCCCTCATTTCCCATGAATCTTAAAGGGTTCCTGTTCACAGAGGTCTGATTTTCCCATTATGTCGGAGATGAGATATGAGGTTAGGGGAAGCGCCTGGATTGGCTGTGGGTTGGTAAGTTGGTCTGGTTTTCTCTGCAAAGTTGGGAAAATGTGGTGATAAAATTTGTCAGCCTCTGGGGGAGGCCGTGTTCAGGGTCACGGCTAAATCTGTGTGCCACGGGCAAAAGGCTAGCCCATAATTCCAGCACAGACGAGCGGAGAGCTGACCTCACTACAGCTGAGGCCAAGCCACACTGATTTCAGCCCACCTGCTGGATAGTCAGTGGGATAACAATGGAGGCGAGGGAAGAGACAGGGGTCTCTCACTCTCTCTTCTTTTCTCCTTTTCTTCTCGGTCTGTAGAGAAACCTAAATGTCCTTGCACATCGGCAGACTCGCAGCTTTTTCTTCATTTCCTCCTCAAAAGAATGCAGCTGTTCACATAACAGCGCCGTGCTTTTCAAGTAGCAAATGGAATTTTCAAGGAATCCCTCCACATACTCAGTCTATCAAAGAAAGAACTCAATAAACATCAAAAACGGCAGAACTCGCACTCTTACAGTTGCTGTTTATGTTAATCCACATATTGATTTTCTATTATATCAAAGTGTTGCATCAACATGCAATCACATTAATACATCTTACCTATTGTGAGTCATGGCTCATTCAACTGATAAATATGTAAATTAAGATGTTTTATAGTTGATAGCCAACATTAATCTCATTTGGATGTCTTAAACCAAATTAAATGAGAAAGGGTAGCTCATAGCAGTTTGGAAAGAGTGTTGCAAATTCATCTCTGAATTAAAAAGGAAATGAGCAGGGGATAGAGCTCGCTTTTTTTTTTTATTACAAATGTTAATGAAAAATGTTATTGACTTGAACAAATGGAAAATACACCTGGAAATGTATATTAAAACCCCCTTTCCAATTTCTCTCTCTGTGTAGTTTGCAATTATAGTTATTTCAGCAATAGTGGGGGAATTAATTTTGCGTGCAGACTGATAATGTTAGCAGTGTAAAAAGAATGGATATTGTGTTGGATAGGGGGTCTCTAGGTATTTAGAAGGAGGGGAGAGAGCAAAGCTTTATTTAATTGAGAGAATGAATCAATAACAGCTGCGGCGCTTTGTCAGAGAAGGCCTTGCGAAATGAGCAAGTAATTTAATGTGGACAATCCAAGGCCAGGTGGATGGTTGATTGAAGGAGTGTATTCGTGGTGGAAGACCATCAGCTGTAGCTAGATGCAGGTGGGCATCTTAAAAACTTAACAAGTTACAAGGACAAGCACTTCCATTGACGCTACGTTTTTAGTTGTGGCTGAGAAGTATAGCTGTTCTTTCTCCTCACTAGATGATGACAAGATCACTGGCTGCTTCTTTGTCTCTTAACATATCTTGACCAAATATCGTTAAATCCACAATTAAGAATGTGAAGTTTCAGAGTATCCATCCAAGTGATGCCGCTTTAATGGTAAATAACAATCCTCCACTTCATCCTGATAGGGATATTTTTTTTCTTCTTGATCTAAGTTTCTGGAAACTCTTTTTCTCTGTTAGAACAGTTCTTACTGTTTATAAGTAGAAAGAAAAATAGTTTTTCCTCGCTAGTTACATCTTACAGTTCAGTTTCATTGTTGCTGGATGCTGGCAAATGTTTTTTTTTTTCTTCAGATCTCACGTATGCATCATTGCTCTCAGGCCATCACTGAAATCCTTTCTAGAAAAATCAATCTTTAAGGTAAATTAGTCTCCCTGCGCACTGGCAGGCATCCCAGTATGTAAATTCATGTGCTAATTCACAACATGATTTCATTTCAACTTTCAAGCAAATGAGATTTTAATTGAAAATGAGATCTTCCATAGAGTTTCTCACTGGAGATGTGCAGCAGGGGAATGGTACTTTTCGCAGATTGTTTTAAGAGGCACGAACACTTTTGTTTTTAATCTTCCGAGCCATTTTGCAAAAAAAAAAAAAAAGAAAGAGAGATATACACACACACACACACACACACACACACACACAAAAGACATTGCACATTTCTCAGCATTTCCTCCACAACCTGCAGGTTGGCGAAAAGGCAATGTGAAATTAACATTGCGCTTCAGCTCCTTGTCCGTATGAAAAGGTGGGCTATTAGCGTATGTGTGTGTTTTCATTATGTTAATGGTGTTAACACATGGCCGCAGATTGCCACCAGTGGTGCAGTAATTTTGTCTTGCTGATCATAAAGTGTCCGAGTGGGTCATTTTGATTATGACACGCTAATTACATATTGCTTTGCCTCTTTGTGTATTCTTCCCCTCAAACTCAGAGCGACCTACAGTCTTTAATGGTAAGCTTTTATGCGTTGGAGGGAAGAAAATAGCAGGAAAAGATCTCTGTCTATGTTCCTGACGGCTATGCTGCATGCATGCTTCACTGCTTCCCTTTAAACTTCCTAAATTGTGTTTCACAATAAATAGATGCCCAAGCCCTTAACTGCCAGTATTAGATTAGATACCATTAGATGTAATAGAAAATTCTCTCCCTGTAATATTTTCATAAGAGTTTGAGGCATTTGATTAATCTGACCACATTTTATTGCATTAATGATTTTTTTTCCTTCCCACTCTGCTGTAAAGACATTGTATACAGGCTAATGCTGTTTTCTCTCTCCCCACTCTGCTCGCTCTCATTCATCCTCAGCCGTTATTGCAATGCATTGTTGATGAGGTGAGTCGGCGTCTTATGTGCTTTCACTCCTAAAGTCATTCCTAATGGAGTGGAAACCTTATATTTTGTTTCCTAATGAAGCACAGGAGTGGCAGACAGCTCCGCTTGGGCTGTCCTTTGGCTGCCTGCAGGTTGAAGCCACCGGGCCGAGCCTCGCTGCTCTGAGGGAGACAGCGGGGGATGCTGGGCCGGGGCAGCAGACAGCTTATGCATGAACTTATACACAGGATGCGGGAAGTCTTAAAGAAAAAAATCTTTTAAAATACTCCATTGGAAGTAGAGGTGCGGATTTAGAATTTAACTTATGTAAACATATGAACTTGAACACTCTGGTACAGTGGTTAGCAGCGTGGCCTCACAGGAAAAGGGTCCTGGGTTTGAATTCACCCGCCAGCTAGAGGCTTTCTGTGTGGGGTTTGTATGCGCTCCCTGTTTATGGGAATGGGTTCCCTCCAAGTTCTCCGGCTTCCTCTCATAATCCAAAGACATACATGTAGTGTTAACTGGTTATTCTAAAACATCATTGGGTGTGAATGTAAGCATGAATGGTTGCCTGTCCAAGGTATACTGTGCCTTTTGCCCTATGATAGCTAGGATAAGGTCTAGGCCTCATGACACTTGACTCGTATGACCCTGAACTGGTCATACTTGGTTGGCTGGATGAAAGTGTGAGAGCAGCATCAGCAAAATATGCGTTAATTATGAGTAGTTAAAGAAACCATTAAATAGCAGATATTTTTATGAGTGTCATGTTTTAATGCCATAATTGGATGATCAGATGTTAATCAGATTTTGTAAACGAATCTGTGGTTTTGTGTCATATCTGTCTATTACATACATAATGAAGGTACAGCCAACATGATTTTACTTTAATTGAACTCGAACGCTGGGGGAAACAGCTAACCTTGCGTTGGAGAACAGTATCTCTAATTTAATTGGCACTAAAACTGAAGTGTAAAAATAAGTTGGCGCACTCACACGTGTTCTTTGTTCGTGCTAAGCTAAGCAAACTAGCTGCTCAGTCTAGCTGCAAGTGCCTTAATTAACTCTCTGATAACTTGTAGCTGCATCTGTCAGATGCTGTAACATCTCCATTTTAAACAGTGTAGCAAAGTAGAACACAGAAGAACTCAAGTGAAGTACAGCTCGCTTGAAATCGATATACTTTCAGCTATCAGAAAGATGTGTAGTTTATAAAGGAAAGAAAATACAAGAAAAACTGAACCGTTGAGGGGTCGCTGCCTTTTTTTTTTCTTTCTTTGTCTCTGAAAATTAATGCAAAGTTGTTCTGAGTGATCACCTGCTTCCTAAAATTAAACATTTTTATTTAGACATGGGGGTCTGTCAGAATGAGTGGTCCCTGACTGGCTTTACATTGTATTTAACACAGATTACATCCTGTGTGAGATAACAGATACCACTGTCCACAACAATTATCCAAAAATCCAGTGAAGTATCATCTCCTGAATAGTTCACATAGTGGACCAACACCTCACTAACTAACTTTATGTTGTTTTTTCCCCCTTTTTTGTCGCCTCTCTGCGCATCGGTGCGTTAACACATCGGATTATTCATTCAGATCTGCATCAGAAATCGAGGATTTCGTGACCCCAGTCGCTGCTTTAATGCTGTGTTCAGCCAGAACTGAAGCGGTGATGGCTCTGCGCACTCAGAGTCTGTGGAAAATCTGAGCTATTCTGAGCTGAGGTTTCACAGCAAGGTCACTTTTAAAACAAAATGTCTCCCCTGCTATCTAGGTCACAGCACATTCTGTTACTTTCTCCGAAACTTCCTCCCTTCCTTCCTGCAGCTTATAATTAAACACACACAATTATCCCAAATTTAATGGGATTTCAGAACCAGGCTTTTATTTAAGAGGTAATGAATAATATTTTAATTGCATATGTAACTGTGAGATCGAAATGTGCTCCTCTCATCACGTGTAATTACTATGCCACATTTTTCTCGTGTAATATTCTATGAATGCGATCAATAACTGATGAACATCTTTTTGTATCAGTTATTAATTATGAAATGTTCCAGGAGGATGAAAAAGAAGAGGCATAGGTGCACTGAAAACATATGGACTGAGTCCTTTTGTTTATTGATCTCTGTAATTAATGATATAATGCATGTCACTGAAGTAGTTTGACCTCTGAACCGCTCATTATTCGGAGTGTAGCAGCATCAATCAAACTGCGCTTTTCTCAGATCTATTTCTGAACACCCCCTCAGGGACAGACAAAGCACCCACTGTATCCTCATTTCTATTCAGCTGACCGTGGCCTTAGTATGAATGATTTAGACATCTGTACATCAGACACAGACAGTATGAGAAGCAGTAATGTGAGATTTTACAAGCCGCTGCTGAAGTTCATAAAGAACACAGTGTTTGCTTCGCTGCCTCAAACTCCCAGAGAAGAAAAAAAATCATTTCCTTTATAGGACTTTGGTGTATTTACTGATTTGTTGTTCTCTCTGTTCCACCTCGGAAACAACATGTATTTATTCGTCTTGGCGAGATGTTGTTTTTGTGTCCAGTAATGACAGGCTCAGTGGTGTTATTCGCCCTCTTCACATCATAATGACTATATGAATGTTTGCCTTTTGGATAGAGTGGCGGCCAGATTGTTTGGGCTATCCGGAAAAAGCGACATGCATCACCGCCCAGCCTGGGGTCTAGAGGTGGTGTGTGGTGTTTATGTCCCACTCCAGCAAGCGTCCCAGGCTCTCCTTGGGACGGGTGTATTAGAATAAGTCATTCCGCTGTTAATTTAAATGGCTTAATACATCACTCTAAGGTGGCAGAGAGATGTGAGCGGCAGAGGGAAGGAATATGAGAGAGAGAAGCCAAGGGGTGTTTCTTCAATATCAAATGAAATTGAATCCTGTGTTACCTCACTTTTGCTGTTTCTCAAGCAGCTCCCAGGCTATTAATTGAAACCTGGAACAGGATTGGTTCAGTCTTACGGTTCTTTAATTTCACCACAGCTCCCAGATGTTAGGTCTTTGTCTCATTGCTGATCCCTTGCTGATCTATGCTGTTGTCTTTATCCCGCCTCCAGTCCACTGTGGCTGTGTGTTGTGTTATTGGGTCAGGTGAATCTATCAAGGACGGAGAGTTGGGCAGTTCACACACCAGGGGGATAATTACAGGGTGATTGGTGTCCTCACGCTCTCTGCTCTCACTATCTTTGTCTCCTCCCTGCTAGCCTCACCCTTACATAAACGCACACAGCATGCCTGGTATTGGAAGTCGACCAAAAAAAGGAAAAAAAGAAAAGCTGCTTAGTCCCGGGATCCCGGCCCTCTTACCTTCTAGATCTCGGGGGCCCAGTTTGAACCAGCTGTGTTTGTTTGACAGAAAACATGCGCGTCATTGTTTACAGATGTTTTGCACTTATTTACACCACCTCATTGTGCAGAACACAAGAGACAGCACACTGGATTTCTGCACTACCTCCACATCTGCTGCTATTATTACCCTAACCTCCTCCCATGGATAATTCATCACCCTTACCTTCCAACCACATTCTCTTTCTGTCTTACTCAGCCTTGATTCCTCACATCTGCACGTCCTTTCACGGTCATAATGACACACTGCTCAAGTTGAATTAATTACTTTGTAAAACCCATTCCAGTTTTCACTCTTTAAGGAATAGGTTGTCATTTTGGAGGATACCCACCTTTGCGGCCCTGGTGAGCGTTAGCAACTTAGCTTAGAGGACCAATGCCGCTCTTCTGTCTGTCATTCAGACTTGAAGCTAGAGTCTAGAGTCTTAGCTTAACTTAGCATAAAGATCAATAATAGCTGGCCTGGTTTTCTCCAAAGATAAATATACTCTGAGTGTGTTTCTAGTCAAGACACTTTCATCTGTTACCATGTGGAAGGTCAAAGATTCATGAGAAATTTTCAGTTGAGTCACCAGCATGCTCACTTTTAACTCAGGGAAATAGTGAAGAAACTTAAAGCCATGCAATAATTATTTGTTTTTATTTCAGTGTGAACATACACAAGCCTAACCTCTTCACAAAATATACTGGGTCAGAAAACCCACCAGATAATGAAGTCGAAGCATCCCAGTGCAATTAAATATCTCTTCTGACTATCAACTACAATACAAATATTGTGAGGTCAAATAATCCCACCACCAGCTTGTGTGTGTGTGTGTGTGTGTGTGTGTGTGTGTGTGTGTGTGTGTGT
>NW_024582685.1:602514-629573 GCF_018398535.1 Haplochromis burtoni | reverse complement strand
TGTGTGTGTGTGTGTGTGTGTGTGTGTTGTATTTTGTTTTCTTTTTTTAATATGTTTAACAAATACTTAGCTAACCGTGGTTAGGACCCCTGTCAGTCACGTGACCAGGCGGAGTCTCTGGTTTGTACCAGCTGCTTTCTCACCTTTGCTGTGCCGGTTTTATAGTGACAAGAATGTAAATCATGCACTTAAAAAAATGTTGTCCTGTGTTGTCCTTTAAGCAACACCTCTTTACTCTCCTGCGTGTTGGATGCACCTTGTATTTCATTGTATATTTATTCGTGCGCTTTTCAAAGTTTGTAACCTTGAAAACACGCTTTCTTTGGCGAGGGGAGGGAGGCTTTTATATTTTTGTGTTAGACATGTTGCTGACAAGTATGTTGCACGCCCTCTCACCTGCATGTGATCTTGATGGAAATCTCTGGTTTTTTGTTCACGCATACGCGCGCACACACTTTGCACTTCCCGACTTTGAAAACTGCCAATAGAGCAACAGCAGGCTGTTTCAGCACTCTGGACAGTTCCTCCAGAGAGACCCGCGGGGATGTTTGAACCGGAGGCTCTCCTCAGCAACACCACCACTCCCACCCAAGTAAGACTGGGGACACCAAGGCTGAGTCCAGCACTGAGATTTGCCACTTCCAGATCCTGATTGTGTGTGCGCGCACGCACAGATGACTCCACTGGAGTCACACAACCCTTCCCCCACATACGCATATCATCCACCCAGAGCTATTCTATCTGTATGGAAATTTGGGCTCCACAGCTGGAATCCCACAAAGCACTGTCATCTACTAATAGTTATTATCGCTTTGGCCTGCTCCCTCACAAAAACCCTGCAATACAAGCACATCGCATCTTTATGGTAATGCCCTACAATAACAGCCCCAAGCTATGGTGCATAGACCTTTGTTATCATTACGATAATTCCCATTCTCACTTGACTCCTCATTACACTATTGAAACTGCTCGGGGTTGGATATAGACAAATTCCTGTATCTTCCTTTATTACACTGTAGCATACAGTGATAGTGCACAGAACTTAGGGTCCCTAAATACTCAAGCAGTCCCTATAATGGCAATTTAAGAGTTGTTCTTATGAATTAGCAGCAGAGAGATCTGTTTGCTATAGCATTAAGGCGCTTTTGAACTTGGTTCTTGTTGGGGATGAACAGCGTAGAGTTTAAATGCAGATTGGATTATGTTATATTATGTTTGACAAAACTCTGTTTATTTTTATTATACTGTAGAAAAGAAATAGCAAAATTATTTTGAGGTCCTTTTTTCTTTGTCAACTGCTTTCTTCAAGGTCAATTTTACTTCACACATTAAAAAAACTTCTATGGTCTTCTATGGTTAAAAATGAATTGATGCATATTAGATTGTTTCCAATGTAATTTAACACATATTTGCTACAGTGTTAATATCTAGAATATATTAGTATATTACTGTCTTTTTGTCAGCATTATTTTTCGGTACTGGTGGTAAATATAGCTTTACATATCTGATCTCAAAGTTAAGTTAAATGCTGCTACGACCGTTTGATTTCTTTATGTATTTTTTATTTTTCTTCCTTGGATTTTTCTATTTTATTTTATTTTATTACTTTTTTGTCCAGCGTCGACCAAAATCTTCATTCGCTGCCATCAGGATCGTGAACTCTGTGCTCTGAACTCTGCATCTTCAATCATGAAGCTCATTGCCTTTAGTGACTGCTTTAGCTGCATGCTCGATCTAATTGTATTACACATATTAGTATGGGCAAAATGCATCTTTGAATCAGTGTGATGTTTGCTCTCTGATGGGTGCAGAGTTCATCATGAGAAAAAAAGGATTTGAATTTGCCAGGAGGTTTTCTCTCTCTCTCTCTCTCTCTCTCTCTCTCTCTCTCTTTTGGCCTGTTTTTTCCAAAACAGACGAGTCTGTGATTTACGACACACGCCTTCTACGATGCGCTTCAGGTCAGCTCTATATTGCAAGCAAGGCTCAGAGAGACATGGCAGCTTGTGTCCTTGCATCTCTCCATGAATGCCCGCACAAGGCCTCTGGATTGCACAAAAAAGTAATTGCGGAGTGATGGGCACAGCTTGTCCCGTGCAGCCTGTGTCCCACACTTGAAGGCTCTCCTCGGAGCACCCTCATTGTCACATAGCCTTTTAGCACCTTTGTTCCTTCCTTCCCTCAGGACCTCACAGCTCACCATTGGCAGATGAGTCCCTGTCTGTGACAAAAGGGTCCCTGCGCTCAGCCTCATTTGATGCTGTGATGAACTCTCCCCCCCCCCCACTCACACTCAGCACACACACACTGCACACCTCCTCCTGCGAGAAGAAATGTTCCGTTTAGCGGTGGAGGATGTGGGGGTCAGGACCCAGGGGTGGGCTTTTAGGAGACAAATAAACATCAGAGCAGGAGAGGGGTGATGACTTGTTTACACATTAGCGAGCATTTAGCAAGTCTCACTGTTTTCAGCGCGTCTCTCCGGTGGCCTCTCAAACAGCTGATCTTTCTCTTTTGTTGTCCTTCCAGCTCACGATCAACACCGGTGGAATCATGTTGAACAGTCTCAACTTGATCTTGATGCGTACCTGATCAGTCCTGGATCACGTGTCTTTTATCCATGAATTACTGCGCATCGCCCTCTCAGAGAGAGCAAAACCGGGAAGATCCAGAATAATTAGCCTGCAGCACTTTTGCCAGTGATTGTCATCAAACAGTCTCTTGCACATTTTGCGCTGCTCTTACCCTTCCAGTGTTTTTTTTTTTAACCTAATCAGGCAAACACACACATACACGCATTTGAACACACTAACTCACAAACTGCATCTTTCTAATACCATCTAATGAGGTGATGACCAACCACTTGTTATAATTGCTTCAGTCTCCTTTTAATTTTCAAGCTTATTAATCATATGTAGAGTTATTTAAGAATGCATAAATTAATCTTAGATTAAAAAGCCTATCAAAGCTTCAAAACAATTAAAGAGTAAGGTAAGATTTCCCCTGGGCTGGCACTTTTATTTTAATAGAGTGTTCAGGTGATTATCATACTTTGATGCAGCACTGTGATTAATGCAGACACACTTTTAAACGAGCTGTTCTGGCTTGCACACATAAAAAGGTAGAATAAGCACGAACCTGACGATGACCTCACTGACTTTTTTTTTTCTGACTTTTTTTTTTTTTTTTGGAGGGTGGGCTACTTTTCCCATTTCCTCGCCTGTAGGTGTGGTTGAAATCGCTTTTTACACACCACTTCCTGCAGAGAGGGAGTCCTGCGAAATAAGTCTGTAGCATTAACAGGAGGTCGTTGTCAGTCTTTTGAATACTTGAAAGCATGCTCATTTGGAGTGGTTCAGTCTGTCAGCACAACTTTTGATTCATCTGAATGTAACACCGGCTGTTAACGGGGTTTACTCTGCTGCTTCAGTGATCAACGGATATTGCCATTCAATCTGAATCTGGTTACTCATTTGAGATGAACAACACCATCGCATTCTCCTTTTTAGCAAAAATAAAATAATATTTTTTTTATCATACAATGTGGACATTAATCCCATTAATTTGCATTCGGCGAATATAAATGTTTCTACTTCCACATTTAACGCTGACTGGACAGAAATCTGCATTAAATTCATAATTCTGATAACAGTAATATGCATTTTATTAGCATTTTGCAACTGTTTTATTATTATTATTATTATTATTATTATTATTATTATTATTATTATTATTATTATTATTATCATTATTATTATTATTATTCGCGTGGTATCACATGGTACACCTCTCAGAATAAGTGAACAATTACAGATACGTTGTTATTACCGCTCTGCCCCACTGAGGTCGATGGGGCCAACGGGATCGTGTCCTGTTACCTTCATTAATATTACATGACTGCCTGTCGCAGCACTTGTGCCAGATGACAACAATTAATCCAAACCTTTATTGGCTTTTAAAGGGTAAATGTTGGTCGTTTATGGCACGAGGCTTCACAGTTTTCTTCTCGTGGATGCCTTTCTTTCAAAAAAGAGGGAAGGACCCAAGCGAGAGATCACCAAAGTGACCTTATAGAGCAGCTGGTGATTGTCACAGCGCGCGTTTAGGCCGGGGAGCTGGTAAACGGCGTGTCCGTGGGAACACAGCACATGATGAAGGCCTGAGCGCCGTATTCATAGGCGGACGCGCACAACAATGTGTTGGGGGGTCCCTGCTGTTTTTAGCGGAATGCCTGATCCCACTGCAGCCTCCTCCGTGCATAATGCCAAATAACCCTGAGAAGGAGCAAAAAATAATGAAACGCATGTAACCGACACCACATCATGACGGAATTATGATAAAATATTATATTTTTTTAAATTTAAATGTATTTTTATCATATTTAAAATATAAGAAAGCCGATTGCTTTGAAAACAACAACAACAACAACAACAACAACAACAACAACAACAACAACAACAACAACGATTTATTCATTTATTTAATGTATCTTTTCTAAACACTTTACCCAATAAACCTCCAGGCTGCTTTAAGACTAAGCACTCAGATCAGCTCATCTTCATTGGTCATGAATCCATAGTTAATTCAGACTGCCTGTGTGAGTGGGAGTGTCTTGCCATAAGTTTTGCCGTCACTTGATTGCGATCGTTGTAGTGGAGTGGGGGGGGGCTGTACCACAGTCTGCCTGCCATGTGGACTCTGCTGCTGCTGGTGGCGCAACACAAACCATCCGCACACACTGAGAAGGGAGCAGAGAGGCGGGAGGGAGGCGGTGCTGCACGGACAACTGCGTCCCACTCCTAAAGCAAACATCTTCAAGTCCTCCAGCGCGGAGTTGTCATTGCTCCGACATTCACTTGATCACAGCTTTGTCGTTCACGGCGGAGGGGAGCTGCGCGAGCGTCTGAGGTGAGTTTGGGAACAGACTTTGGGCAGCAGATGCACTGAGTGTTTTTGGGGTGTTCCTTATTATTTACGCGCAGTCTCTTTGATATAATCGTGTTCGTACACTGAAGAGGTTTAAGATATTAAAGCAAATATAATTCCGTGAACTTTAAGCGTGGAGTAGCTTATATGATTTCTCTGCAATGTCCTAAACACGAGTGTCTGCTTTAAAGACTAATTTCTAAAAATAAAGCATCAGCTTCGTGTGTCTTAAATTAAAAACGAAGGCCTGCAAATGACTTGTCCTCGACCTAAAAACGCTGCAGTGAAAGCTAATTATAAAGCTGGAGTTTTGGCGTTCGTTTAACTCACGTGTTCATATCAAACCTTGCTTTTCTTTTTTTCCCCTGCAGCTTCTAGGCCTCCAAGGATGGACTCGATACCTGCGGGGCGAGACTCCACTTCCTCGCCAAACTCCAAACAAGAACTTTCCTACCCGAGCACTAACTTGAAGCCCAACCAGGTCGGAGAGACTGTGCTGTACGGAATACCGATCGTGTCTTTGGTAATAGACGGCCAGGAGAGACTGTGCCTTGCACAAATATCCAACACCTTATTGAAGAATTATAGCTATAACGAGATACACAACAGGCGTGTCGCGCTGGGGATCACTTGCGTCCAATGCACCCCTGTCCAGCTGGAGATCCTGCGGAGAGCAGGGGCGATGCCCATCTCCTCCAGGCGCTGCGGGATGATCACTAAACGCGAGGCAGAGAGACTTTGTAAGTCCTTCCTAGGAGCTCACTCGCCCCCTAAACTTCCGGAGAATTTTGCCTTTGATGTGTCCCACGAGTGCGCCTGGGGGAGTCGAGGCAGCTTCATCCCGGCCAGATACAACAGCTCCAGGGCCAAGTGCATTAAGTGCTCCTATTGCAACATGTACTTCTCCCCGAATAAATTCATATTTCACTCCCACCGCACGCCGGAGTCCAAGTACACGCAGCCAGACGCAGCTAATTTCAATTCTTGGCGGCGGCATCTAAAACTAACAGATAAAGGCAGTGCCATGGAGATTTTACACGCGTGGGAAGACGTGAAGGCCATGTTCAACGGGGGGAGTCGCAAGAGGACGCTGCCAGGCAGTGGGTCCGGGTCTAGCTCTCCTTTGAAATCACACGAGCCCAGCCGTCCACAAAGCTCCCCGGAGATCCCTGCAAAGATCCTCAGCTGCGAGGGCAGCCGGGGTGCTATGACGAGCACGCGCAGCTACCCGGTCATCCCGGTGCCCAGCAAGGGCTTCGGGATAATGCAAAAGATCCCACCGCCCCTCTTCCCTCACCCATACGGGTTCCCGGCTTTCGGCCTGTGCCAGAAGAAAGAAGACGGCATGATGGGCGAGCAAAGCAAAGCCGGCCTCCCGGGTGTGCTGTGGCCTGCCACCAAGGACAGCGCCTACCACTCCTTCCCCATGTTCTGGCCCGCGGCCGGCGCGCTGCCCATGCCCCCATATCCCCAAACCCAGCACAAGCCCCCTCCAGAGCTGCTGTGTCCGCCCAGGCAGACTGACATGGACATGTCCGAGCACAGTGACCGCAGCACCAACACATCGAAAGACAGCGCGGTCGATAATGACCGATGCTCCAGCACTCAGTCTCTGCGCAACGAAGAAGACAAGTCAGGGGACGAGGGGAGGCCGGCGGAGGGGGTGCCGCTCCAACCCCGGAAAATCAGCTACGTGTCGGCGTTCAGACCTGTCATCAAAGACGCTGACTGCATCGCCAAGCTGTACGGCAACAGAAGCGCGTACAACGGCTGTCGCACCGGTTACTTATCGCCCGACTTTTTAAGCGAGAGCTCGAGCTACCGCTCTGTGTCCCCGTGCGTAGACAGTGAGGGCGAGCCAGACGTGGACGTGGAGACAAACAAAACGCAGGACGAGGAAGAGGAGGAGGGCTCCCGGCCTCTGTCTTCGGTGTGTCCTCGGACTCCCCTAGCTTTGACACACACCGTTTCACCACACGATTCTGACTCTAAAGGCCTGCAGGAGAGCAGCCTGGTCGATTCCCAGAAAACGAGCCTGCACGTGGCCCAGTCCTCTGAAAGAGAACTGCAGACCAAGCAGTTATCAGAGAGCCACATAGCTGCACCTTTCACCGAAGTGAGTGACTTCAAACACGGGCGATAATTCAGAGCTGTAATTTTCCCCTGAAGATCGGGTTCTGTTCTTTTTGCCTGTATGTGTACGTTTCAGCAGAGAAATGTGTGCTTGTGGGGGAATTTCTGTCTATGTTAAAACAGTGTAACAGTAACAACAAAAGGCATTTCCACATCACTTAGGAGGGGGAATAAAATCTTTTATCGTTTCTCTAATAAAATATCTATACATTAATTAAAGGTTTTCATTATTCATTTTTTTTAATGTTTTACTCCATTACAATTTTTTTTTTCACCAAACTTCAAAGAAGTGGTAATTCTTTTTCCTTTAGGTTTACACACCAGAGAGGAGTGAGCTGCAACAAAGGAGCAGTCCGTATCAATTCAGAGCTGCGAATTACCCGCCTGGAGTAGGCCTACTTACAACAAACGGTTAGACTTTTATTTTCCTGCCTTTATTTAAAAAAAAAAAGAAAAATGAGAAAAAAAAGGGAGGGAAAAAATTATATCGACTTATTTTGTCTTAAGATGAGAGTGCAAGTAAAGAAGAGCCGTCTTCCACAGTGGAGGAGATCGAAACGAAATCTTTTAACGAACAAAGCAGCGAGGAGCACCAGCGAGAGCCGGATGAAGGTAAGTTACACCGAGGTCAGAAAAAAGGGATTTCAAACAAACAAAAAAAAGCTCAGTAGATGTGGGACTACATTTTTGCCGAAGAACTTAATTTATATTATGTGTACTCAGGCGAGGACGCGCCACCCAGAGCTCTACCAACACAAAGGGACATACAAAGTCTGGCAAAAGGTAAGCTATCTACTGCTTCTATTATTATTATTATTATTATTATTATTATTATTATTATTATTATTATTATTATTATTATTATTATTATTATTTACATTTGACGTAGCCTACATTATTGAGTTTTTCTCCATCACATACATTTATAAATATTTTTAAAAAAAGCTAATGAGAGGTTGTAGATTAGCGGGCCTAAATTTTATAAATCAAGCAAAACTTGAGTCAGTTTCAACGTCCTGTCGCTCATCTGCACCTTCAGAGTCTTTGTATTTTCGAGGTGGAGCGACCTTTAATTAACAAATTAGAAACACTGAAGTTAAAGTTAATAAGACAACACCTCAGACTTTCCACTTTCATCTTTTGTTACATAAATGTGGGGTTTGGCGGGGGTGTCGTCTGCAGTCCAGGAAGACCTGCTCTGAATTTTCAGTGCAGATGATGATAATGATGTGCTCATCACTGTCATTAAAAATAGCAAAAGTGTCCTACATGGAAGCTGATGGGAAAGCCCTCATTTTTTCTTCTTCAACACCCGGCGTTTTTGTTTGATTTTGATTTGTTTCTTTTTCTGTGTTTATTTATTTGTTTATTTTTGCAGAAGAGCTACAAAAGCAGCTCTTGGAGCAGGTGGAGCTGAGGAAAAAGCTGGAACGTGAATTTCAACATTTAAAAGGTAAGCTAATCTCTGCCACGGTGCATGTAAAGGCAAATGTTCCTCCTCTCTGTGACTGAGGCCAAAACATAAGCCTTAATATATCAAATCCACCTCAGCAGTAGTTCCCATGTGCTGCAGCGGAACTAAATAACTGCTGCTTTTAATCTGATCTACCTTTGCCCCTTTTCCATATTGATATACTGAATATATGTTTTTTTTTAATATATGTGGACAGCAGAAAAAAAAGGGTAACTTTAAAAAGTCAGCGTTTGATTTTTATGAAACACTAAACTGAAAAATATCTATAATAATATAATTATATATAAAACGGTTCCCCATCCACCACAATGAAAAATGTTACAGAACATTCCCATCTGCAGTCCATACATTAAGACCATCTGGATATGACACTAACAGCTTCACACTGGCAATGTAAAGATCATGATTTTGAAAATGAAACTAACCATGTCCTCAAGAAGCAGCTGCATTCAGGTGATTAATCAGGTGAATATCAGGTGAGATATGAGCAAATATTTTTTTTGTAACTTAAAATAATTTTATCCACCTTTTCTTACAAACAAATAAATACCTTTTTTCTGAAACATATTATATAGCAATATGAATATTTGGCAGACTCATATAAAAATTGAGAATTGATGTAATACCCAAAATATGTGCACTGGTTGCAGAACAGGTAAAGATGAATAAAAATTAAGATAAACCTGCAAGTATGGAAACTAAATGATGTCACTTACAGGTAGTTAAGTGATGATGAAGGCTTCCATATAAAAAACTATTTGTTTTTCAAAATTGTTGGAAAGAAATTAAACCTATATGTGGCCCATTTAGCATATATATATATATATATATATATATATATATATATATATTTTTTTAATATTTAAAATATATATATATAATATATATATATTATATTATATATATATATATATATATATATTATATATATATAAATTATTATTAAAAATTAGGGACAAGACAGTAAAACTTTTTAAATGTTAACCCTGTAATATCATTAATATTGGAAACTATTTTTTTTTTAAATTTTGATACCTAGCATAATCATCCTATTACTATATCTGAAAGTAAGACTGTTATGAATATAAGAGTGGTGAAGAAACATTATCAAACAAAAATCTGAGCAGATGTTATGATGTAACATATTTAAAGGGTATTCCGTTTATATTTCTCCTAATATAAACATGTCCTTGCAAATGCTTTTTTAACTTTCATCAGTGGCATCAATATTTTAATTATAGGTCGGATTTATTTTCATTTAAATGCTATAAATAAATAAAAATTATTGTCATAAGAAAATGTTTTTGTTTCCAGCTGAAGGCATGCCCGGGTGTTTGCTACCGTTGATGCCCTTGGTTTGTAGCTTTAGCTTGAGAAGAGCGCCCTCTACTGATCAGCTGCCCGACAAGTTTAATACATGCATCTGTTATGAATGGCATCAGCCTCTTAAAAGCCTTAATTTATAAGAAACTATTGCCTCTCTCTAAACAAACATTCCACTTTGTTTGTTTATGCTGTGGAGGTTACATGATTGTTTAAAATGACAAAGATCAGAGGTGCAAACATTTCCTACATGGTTCTGTCAGTAACTTTGGGGACAGCGGTGGCTAAAATGAAGGGTTTTTTTTTTCTGTCTGTGAAATAATTGTGGTTGGTTTACTGACTCAGATCTTTCATTTGCTTCTCAGATAATTTTCAGGATCAAATGAAAAGGGAACTTTCCTACAGGGAGGAGATGGTCCAGCAGCTTCACATAGTCAGAGGTGAGAAAAATAAAGCAAAGGCAGCGCACACAACAGCGTTTCACGATGTTTCTAACTGTGGGATTTACAGATATTTTATAGCTTATTTTTCATGTAAAATCACCGGCGACAGTCTATGTGCTCAATTAGGTTTATTTTACTGTTTTCATATATAACGGACAAGCCTGATTTTTCACATGATCTCTGTTTTTGGCATCGGGGGTGCAAAGTGGTGAACAGTATCATAACGTGACTTTATATCAACAGATATTAGTGGCCAGCTCTTGCCTCTTGCGTGCACACTTACCCCAGTGAATTGCTCCAGAAAGAGAAGGTCGAAGGGTAATTGTGGATGGACAGGCTATTTGAGTGGATGGTCCACAGCCTCTTTAAACGCTTCCAAACTACTTGTTTTGAGCAACTCCGACTCATATCATGAATCGATCATATCATCATTTAACTGTAAACGTGCAGTTGTGTTTAACTTGTCTTATGTAGGTCTAAATATTTAAACAGCAGCAGCCTCTGTAATCCCCAGCAGGATGATTTACGCTCACATGCGCGTGCACTATTGATTGTTTGATCTCCTTCTTCATAGAAGCTCACGACGCTTTACACCATTTCTCCTGTAAGATGTTGACTCCTCGCCACTGCACCGGATCCTGCTCGTTCAAATCGCCTCTGCTACCACCGTGAATCAGACACAGGGGCGCGAGGACGCAGCCACAGCTTCTGTTAAAAACCACACCACGGGAGATTTAAAAACCACCACGGACACTCTGAGCCAAGCTGAAAGTAGTCTAAAGTGTAATTACCTGTAATATTAAAAAAAAAAAAAAGTTAAAAAAAAGTGGATCTCCACCCTCAGCGTTTATGTATCTCGCATACAGTGATTTGTTTTATTGAAATTATCCCATCGATTATTATTATTTGTGGCAAAGTGCAATGACAATGTATGTTTGTTGTAAAGGTGGGTTATTATTTCTTCTTCTTCATTTTTTCCTCTCCCTATCAACAATAGCAGCTTTGATTAGACGGTTCATTGCTCCTTATCCTTTCAGTATTGTAAATAAGTCTACTAATTTTAATGTGTTCTTCCATGCAGGCCAGTAGCTTACTTTGGATGTTATGCACTTTAAAACGAGTGGTGGGAATTACAGTAAAAAACAAAGCAAAACAAAATACAAAAAAGCCTCCGCGTTGAAATACAGCATATTTATTTCTGTAGCGGTCAAACTATGCCTATTTGCTGTTGGAAATTTGAAAAACTAGTAGGCTGAATTAGTGCATCTGCGACCTTGTAAGCAGTGACATATCCTATTAAAAATAGTCTATTCCTCCATGTAATATTTGTTTTCGTCGCTAATGAATAAATCATTTTATTTAAAGAAGTGTGATTTATTTCCCCCCATATTTACATTTCTTTTTACCTTTTTGATTCCCACAACTTTTTTTCTTTTTTTTTCCTGCAAGTAATCAATCAACACAGGATCTCGTGAGCCAGTGGACTCCTAATTTAGCAAAACCCACTTATGTGAGTGCACCTTTCACCTTTGTGAATGAATGAATGAAGCTATATGCTGTAAGCGTTATTTAAATAACTGCTTGTGGAGGGGGAAATAATGCCATATCCATGAGAAAACAGCTTTCTACACGCGGAAAACAAGCAACCCGAGGCTATTTTGAGTGTGGAATATTCGTCTAGGTAATCGACGACTGAGACCTAGATCCAACTTCCACAGAGCCCATAGGAAACAATGATCAGTCCTAGCTTTATATATATATATAAACTATCAAATCATACAATCTATATATATATATATATATATATATATATATATAATATAATATATATATATATATTATATATATATATATATATATATATATTATATAAAATAGGCATTCCTGCATTTCAATTAAAGTGATAAGACAAGGAAAAAGTGGCGGATTCCCAAGTTAAAATTGCCAATGTTAATTACGTCTAAATGACTTAATTATAAGGATCAAATATTCTCATTGTCAGTTGACAAATTAAATAAAAGGTTTACAAATTATAGCACGAATAAAGGGAAGGAACACTGCGTCTTAAGCCTAATCGCGACCCTGTTTTATCTTTACGTACTGCAGAGCAAAACGCATCAAGCCAACTAAGATCTGAAGGTGCGCCCTGCTTTTGTTCAAAGTAGTCTGTAATACCTCGGAGACGCCCTGTGGTCGTTTGTGTTCCAGCAGCGCCCCCTGCTGTGCACTGTGGAGAATGAAAACTGACTTTTTATGTTTCTTGAGGATGGCTGTTGCGCCTGCGCAACCAGTGTAACAAGATGGCGGAGAGTGCGGAACTGAAGGTAAAGCGAGTACATACGTTAGCTTGATAAATAAACGTTTCACACACTGAGATTTCAATTTCAGGTGTTAGCGCCGTTGACACTTAACAGTAGACACCCGAAGAGTGTTGTTATGAAGGCATATGATAAGAAAACAGCAGAGCAGAAACGACTAGATAGACAGTTAGCTGACGAGCTAGCTCGGTAGCACTAGCTTTGTTATTGTTGCACACTCTGCGTTAGGCTCTGTCTGTGGTTCACCTGCACTTAAATAAGGTCGGATGTGGGCTTTAGCAAGAGATGAAGCTAATATTCCTGTCAGCGTGTGAAACCCACTGGCATTGTAATGTTAGCCTCCTAGCCCTATCAGTAGTTCGCCGTGCGAACCGCAGTGTGTGTTAAAGATGGGCTCTGTCTATTCCCTGGAATCCTAGTGCAGGTTAACTTGGATTGGCTATACTTTTGACACCTAGTCCAACAAATTACAGACACTTTCCACACTCCTGTTTTAGTGTAATCCAACGCGATTTGTTTTCAAACACAAGTTAACACAATGAAAAGTCTTGTTTTGTTTCAGTGAGGTCACACCAGCATCATGCGGGCGGTGTTAGCTAGTTTTTACTTATTAAACCACAGCGGTGTGTCCCCACTTTCTAATTTAATATTGTTAATGGATTATTCTTCCACTGTGGATAATTACACTACATGTAAAAGGCTTTCATTTTGATCTTCACTTCAAATGAACTAATATCTGCGATACTCACACGTTGCATTGCCAAAGGTGATCATATCAACAGTAATGTAGCAATCATTGAGGTTGATCAGTAAGTGTTACTTTTGTACAGCATAAAATGCATTTGAGATGAGCTCACTAAAGATTTAAATCTATCTGTAATTTCTAAGAGTACCGCTTTTGAGTTAAGAGTTGGATTTGCGCAATACTGCAGTACACTTCTTTAATCTGGCTTCATCATTATGTAGGGAATGTGTTATAAAGGTGTTTTCATGCGTGATTCTGATTTGCACTGCTGGTGTTGCAGTTAAAAGAACACAGATTCTAACACTAATTAGTCATTTGGTATTTAAAACCACCAAGACTTTCTTTATTAGTGGTATATACTATACTGAGAGAGAGAGCTCTCTGTGATCCCTTATTCTTGAATATGGCAGGCACCACCCTGTTATGGGAGTGTGTTACAGAAAAAAGAAATGCCATTGTAGTCATCTCCAAACTATGTTTTAAGTTTTCTCAAGCCAGCTTTAATAAGTACATATTATGCAACTTCGCAGTATAAATTGCACCTCTAAGGCGTCATGAGAATATTTTCCATTGCTTAAATATTTATCCCAGGTAGGTCACTGATTGATTGTCAGAGGAGATTACCAAAATATTTGCATATGGACTATATGATTGCAGCCTGTCCTTTTAATGCTGACGTTGCTTTATTTGTCTGCAATGCAGTCATCCACAAAGATATTACAGCATGGAGTCAGCACAAGAATATGAGTGGAGGCTTTACAGTAGAATGTAAGATAGTACAAACTATTTAAAATGGACTTTTATTCTCTCTGTGTCTCAGAGGCTGTCTTGCAGGCTAGTGTTGTTGCTTTGCTTCACTGCATTTCACTCTAAACTATTTGTTTTGTTTTTTAAACAAACATAAAAGAATAAAACCACCATATAGTTTAATGCAGTCTGTTGCAGCGTTGCCACCTTCATTGTCAAACATTACCAGAGTTAGATTATCTTGGACAATGTCTCAAAAAGTTTCTGTAGTGGCTTCCATTATTTTGTACAGCTGGCCATGTCCACATCCTGTTTTACCACGAGCAACATGTGCTGATGTGTTATGAATTAAAAGTACAAAGACGTTGCATTTAGAAATGTGCATTTCTGCATCTAACCAAAAGCCTGTCTCTTCCATAGTCATCTCAGAGGGGCTATGTTTACAGACAAATATCAATGATATTTGTCTGCAAAGCACCGAAAATGTTGTGTGTGGACATTGCAAGATAGCAAAGGATTTAAAAGCATTATTTATTTATTTAAAAATAAGAAGAAGAAGAAGACATTATTTAACAGTTGTATTTAATTGACAAAATAGTTTTGTTTCTTTATGACAGATTAGAAATTTTTGTTTTTAAGTTGTTATAGATCTTCTCTTCCTCACTCTTCATTTTTCACCAGCAAATGGTAATGAGCCTTCGTGTTTCTGAGCTCCAAGTGTTGTTGGGATATGCGGGACGGAATAAGCATGGGCGCAAACATGAACTTTTGACCAAAGCTCTCCACCTACTCAAGGCTGGTTGCAGTCCCGCAGTGCAGATGAAGATCAAAGAGCTCTACAGGCGGCGCTTTCCAACCAAAATGGTTTCGCCAGTGGACCTAGCTCTTCCCGGTGTTCACGCTGCAGCCAGCTTGCCCACTGGCCTTGCCCAACTGGGGTTTGACAGCCACGGTTCCCCATCACCGCTGCTGCCTGTTTCCTTACTCGGGCCTAAGCACGAGCTGAGTCTGCCTCATCTTTCCTCCGCTCTGCACCCCGTACACCCTGATGTCAAGCTCCAGAGATTGTCATTCTACGATGTGCTGGATGAGCTGATAAAGCCAACCAGCCTGGGTGAGTCCACAACTTCCTGTTCAGCTTTGTTTAGTGATAGCACCTCTCCATTGCGTGCATCCCATGAAAGCACCGGGTAAAAGTTCAGCATCTGTTGACCCCAGTCGTTTCTGTAGGTTTCCCCACTGACTCTGTGTTTCTGGTTTCTTTTTCATAGCTTCAGACAACAGTCAGCGGTTCCAGGAAGCATGTTATGCCTTTGCATTAACACCGCAGCAAGTTCAGCAGATCAGCAGCTCCATGTAAGTGAGAAAGCTTCTTGGTACATTCGGCAAGTTAAATAAATGAGAAGGCAAATAACTGTCACTTTTAAAGCTTTATCGCTAATTAACCTTTTATAATTAGATATCGGAGAAAACCGAGTCATTCATGTGTTGTGTGTTAAATATTTCTTCTTTTTGAATTCTTCAGGGACATATCCGGGACCAAATGTGACTTTGCTGTTCAAGTCCAGTTAAGGTATGACTAAGATAGCCTTTTCTTTTGAGCATCTGTTTTAATCGGTGTGATGTGGCGGTGTGAGTAATGGGTCTGTTTTTAGCTGCTCTCCATTTTGAATCAGCCAGAAATAGTAATGTCACATGAACAAAAGTTTAGAGAAAAAAAGAGCAACTGTGCACACATCCAGACTAACTTTTCTTTTAAGTGACAGAACAGAAAAAGGTTTGAAAACTCAGTGGCTACAAGTAATAAGTGAACCCTTAAAACACTGATACACAAGCAACATTTTGATCCTCAAGCGTGCCAAAGAACAAAAAGCCTAAGAGAGCTCATGCAGCTGGAAACTTGTTTCTAAATGTTTTAATCCTGAACAAAAGTTAGGACAGTTTTGTTTGTTTTAAGCATGCTGCTAGTGTTTTTCTTTTCAAATTTAAGAAATGAAAGCCTCAACCTGCTAATTATGATTTTAGTTATCGTTAATGATAAGTGACAATGATGAGATCCTGCCATCCATGCTCTTCTGCTTATCGTTATCAGGGTCATGAGGGGGAGGGGGGGCTGGAGGGCTGGAGCCCATCCCAGCTACGCAAAGATAAGAATTGAGTTGAATTACATTGAGGTCAAATTTTCAAATGAACAGTGAAGGATACAAGGCATGTTTTTCTCTTGGGGGCTCAGGCTTTTGTTTATATTCACAACGGACATGAGGGATTACAAAAATAACCAAAGAAAAGTACAAGCATATTTGGATGTGGACACATTGTTACCACACTAATCAGTAAAGGGGAAGTTTGCTTTAAAGAACACCTAATTTATCCAGTCTAGCCTGTAGGATTTCCCAAGCCAGCATATATATGACAGAGAATACTTAATGACATTAAAAACTGGTGAATGACATCCGTTAAGAAGTGCTCTCCTGTATCATAGATGGAGATGGCTGTACTTGACACAACCGAAAACCTAAAATAAGCAAGAAAGAAAGAAAGCCAGCCTTTTTGTCAAAGTGGTAACTGAACAGAAACAAATTGTGTTTGCCATTTTTTCCTCAACATCTGAACTTATCCTCGATGCAATTTGTTTTCTCTTATTTTCAGATTTTGCTTATCGGAGACAAGCTGTCCCCAGGAGGACCATTTCCCCCCAAATCTGTGCGTGAAGGTGAATGGAAAGCCTTGTAATCTTCCGGTGAGTCCTTGGTGTTTGTTTTGTTTTTCTTTGCTTGTCAAGAAGCAAGAAGTGTTTAATAATGTGACTGTGAGTTACTAAATTTGTTGTGTTCCTTATAGGGATATCTTCCTCCCACCAAAAATGGAGTTGAACCAAAAAGGCCCAGTCGCCCCATTAACATAACGTCTCTTGTCCGGCTGTCTACTACAGTCCCCAACACAATTGTGGTGTCATGGACTTCAGAAATTGGCAGGGTAAACACACTGGATTCTCATTTTTTTTATGTTTAAACAAATGGTCTGCGGAGTTGTGAGGAGAACATGAACCATCAGCATGACCTGGTTTGCTTATTATTTCCTCTTTTTTTCAGTGTTTTTCCATGGCTGTGTATTTGGTCAGACAGCAGTCGTCAGCAGTGTTGTTGCAAAGACTACGGGCCAAAGGAATCAGGAACCCTGACCACTCCAGGGCTCTGAGTAAGTCACGATATTAATTGGGAAGTACAAAGAACTGGATCTGCCCCATGATTTGTGAGAATGACATTTAAGAAACAGAAATTTCATACAGTAACTCTGCTACAGTTTTCTAACTGGTCTGACCACAGAGTCGAAACAAAGGTAAAGGTACTTTTCTTTGCATTCCTCATATGTTCTCTGGAAAAGTCCCTCTGTTTGTTTATGTGAACAAAGGCCAACGGTGGAGCTTACATTTTCTGCTTCACAATTTTGTAGTCCTTACTGTATGTGGGACTCTACAATACTATCAGAGTAATTCCCCTGAATTTGCTTGTTTCAGTTTGGTTTTTAATGTTTAAAGTGTTTAGTTTTTACTTTAGCTTTGTTTGTTTTTTTATATTTGCAATATGAAATAATTTGTCAGTAGCAAGGTCACAATTGTTCCTTTAACACAGACACACTGGGAACAATGTTTGGTCTCAATAAATCTATGCAACAACATTGTGCTTCAGTTCAGTTTTACTTCTGTAGCACCAAATCACAGCAACAGTCGCCTCAAGGCATTTTATATTCTAAGGTGAAGACTCTACTATAATATAATGTTTTAAGAGCTTTTCTTTTATGTTATTTTTTTTTTAAGTTTTTCAATACATGTTAACTTTTTTCCACTTTTTTAGTTTTGTTATGTTTTTTTAGTTCAACAAACTATAATAACCTTAAAACATTGTTACACAAGCAACATTTTGAACCTTAAGTGTGTCAAAGAACAAATTCCATTAAACATTAAAAAGTTGTGACTCTAGCACTTTGTTTTGCTTACAGTCAAAGAGAAGTTGACGGCCGATCCAGAGAGTGAGATTGCTACCACAAGTCTAAGAGTTTCTCTCCTGTGTCCTGTAAGTACCATTCATCACTATCCTCTTTGATGTTAAGTTGCTTCTTAGCCTGCTGTTAGAGCAACAAGAAATACATTTACAGTTTTAGTGACCTGAGGTTTACGGTATTTGGATGTAAAGTGGTTGGGGACTGTTGCTTTTGTTCTGTGCTATTATATAGTATAAAACTGATCACTGTGTCAGTCAATGGAAGCGACATTTATCGAATTATCTTTCTTTTCTTTTCTTTTTTAGTTGGGGAAGATGAGGCTGACAATCCCCTGCCGAGCAATGACATGCTCACACCTCCAGTGCTTCGATGCTACTCTTTATATTCAAATGAATGAGAAGAAGCCAACATGGGTTTGTCCAGTCTGTGACAAGAAGGCACCATATGAGCACCTAATTATTGACGGGTGAGCAGGTCTTTTTTTAATTTTATTTTTTTAATGTCGGGTATGGTTCCATGCCCATCCGTTTAGTATGATGTAGTCAGAAATGCTCTCCTTCCTCTACTTTGTAGAAATGTTAATCCAGTCGTCTTCTGACCAGAAAGGGTGGAGCAGGTTTCTTTAACATTGGCAAAAAAGGGATGCGCTGAATGCCTTTTTAATTTGATTAAACCCACTTGTTCTGGGTGGATGTTGCTGATCAGACAGCTTTAGCAAAAACGGATGCAGTCATCTGGTTATGAAGTTAAAGTTGGCTTAACTTTAACATCCTGCATTCCTGATTTTTATCAGGATAATCCTGCAGCTGGTCTGACAGTTGTCAAGATAAATAATAATAAAACTGCATGCTGCATAAATAGCGTGTAGCTTTATAAGCAATTAAACTCAATTAAACTTCTTGTTTTAACTTGAAACAGACTTTCTTTGGTTTGTGTTTTATTGTCTCCTGACTATCTTGAACACAGCTGTTTCTGGACTGGATTCCTGGACAGGAATTGCCAATAATACAAATCCTTGTTTATGTTTATTTAGTATCAGTTGCTCAATCTGCTCATGATGAATCACAGCTGTATTGTAATTCTGAAGTTTGACTTTTAAGTGACTCACAAGTACTTAAGATTATTGTAATAGAATTGGAATGGCTTGTTTTTCTAGGTTGTTCATGGAAATCTTGAATAGCTGCTCTGACTGTGATGAAATCCAGTTCAAAGAAGATGGAAGCTGGGCCCCTATGAGGTCAAAGAAAGAAGTGCAGGAGGTTTCTGCTTCCTACAACGGTGTAGACAGCGGTATGTCAGTTGATTTTAATCTTTAAATCTAATCTTCCCCATGATCTGGGAACGCAGACTGACATTGCTGTTTCCTTGTAGATCTGTCTGGAACCGACGCGCATGAGCACAAACGGTCTTCTAATGACAACTGCAAGAAAGTAGATGTGATCGATCTGACACTGGATAGCTCCTCAGAAGATGAGCTAGATGACGAGCCGCCTCCTAAAAGAGCCTGTCCCTCGCTGTCACCCGTCTCTCCACCTGCAAGCAAAGGGTAAGTCATGAAACTGCAAAGGAAGTGAGATGACTGTAAAAAATGTGTTCAACTCTGTCTGCTTTTGTCTCTAAACATATGATGTTATTTCCTCCCAGAGTACTAAACCTGCACAGCCAGGCCTCACCTGTGAGCAGAGCTCCCAGCATGCCACCTGTGGAGACCAGTTACATTCCTCCCCCACCACCTCTCATCCAGGACTACCGCCACTACTATCACACAGCCAGTGACCTGCCAGGTAGCCCCGTCAATTTCCCTAAAGGAAATGAATTTTATCTCACTGCCATCATAGCGTGTATGTGTTAAATTCTGTCATCTGACTACCAGCATGAGTGTGCCTCCTGATAGACAGAACTAGGGATAATGTTGATGTCTTACAGTGTCGCCATGTCATAGGGAGATAACTTCACAGTGATTATTGTAAGTCATTAAGTGTACATTAGTCACGTAGGTTTGCGCAAGGGTGAGACAGTAGAAACAAAAACCTGTTCGTTTGGTTGGTTGGTTTTTTTTTTTGTTCTGTTTTGTTTTCGTGCAGTGGTCAGTTGAAATTTTGTAACACTTTTCTTTTTTTTTTCTTTTTTTTTAAAGCATGCTGAGAATGATAAGACTTTGGTTTTTGTTACAAAATTTTCCTTATCAGGACACATTTATTGTTGTACTGAATAATTTGGCTCTCTAATCAGATAATTTATCAAATGTACCAGTGTAATTAACTGGGGAAGGTGTTTTTACTTTAAATTTTTACTTTAAATGCTACTTTTCCAAAAAAAAAAAAAAAAACCCCAAAAAAACTTGTTTTTTTTGTTTTTTTTTTACATACTGAGCGAAAAGGAAACAGAAAAAATGGAGAACATGGACGCTTTTTGGGAGGGATTAATAAAATAAAAAGATATTCAAATTACCTCCGTAAAAATATTTGGCTCTAATGTGTCGATTAAATTGAAAGAAAGGTTTTTGTTGTGGGAAATATTCCATATACTGGAGACCTGGGGAATTTTCATTGTAATACATCGGTTGTAAATTATTCACTTGTAATGACTTCATGCCTCTGAACGCAGCTTGTAAAGTCTTTTCTTTTTCTTACAGATCAAAATTTCTTCTCCTTCCTCCAAGGCGACAATCAGGTACAGTTACTCATTCTCATCCAGCGACCACAAACCCGCCTAAATAGATTGTAAAAGAGTGATATATTTTCAGTAAGACAAATCTTTAGATCTGTACATTGAATTAAATAAATTTACAGATGTTTTTTATCCAGTGATAGCTGTGCAAATCAAAACTAAGCTTTATTCATACATTTAGTGCTGTACATACAGCAACCTCACTTTTTCTCACATACTTAAGTTACTAAAGTGCTGTTTGAATTATTATCTCGCTAACAAATAACACTTGCAGGTGTACGCTGAGGTCCGTGTCAAATCTGAGGTCATTTGGAAAACTGATTCTCAGATTTCTGCTAAAACTAGTTTTCTGTTATCCTCTTACAACAACTGGTGTCTTCATGTGAGGCGTTTAGTGATTGTCTTTGTAGATTGTTACTAATGAAAGTAACTTGGTTTGCATCCCTCTTTCCAAATTGCACGACTCTCTGCCCGCACATCACTCACACACAGCGCCATTCAACACCACAGGAAAACATGCCAGTGACATTTGGGAACAACCTTAAACTTAATATTCACTAAAACAACTTAATTTGCCATTTTGCTTCTATCTTTAGCAGCTGTTAGTTGAACTACTGTATATTATATTAAAGCATGCATGCAGTCAGACAGGCACAGGTCTTAGTAGTTTGTCTTAAAATTAAAACTTGGTCATTTGTTTTTGCTTTTTGGTTTGTTTTATTCTCCCCATTCTTCAGTGTCATGAAGTTTTGTAAATATAGCACTAGACTTTAACATATTTCTTCACAGTATGCTTGACTGTTGTCACTCTTCTTTGTCCTGTTAGCATTACAATATGGTGATGGCTGCTGCAGCAGCTGCGTCGGCTTCAGCCTCAGAGGATCATGACCTGCTCCTCAACCGTTTCCTGCCCTACAGCTCCCCTCAGCTCTTACGTGAACAGCCAGGCACCCCGGGGAGCAGCACATTGGCTGCCACCAACGGAGGCAGCAACAGCGGCAGCACCAGTAGTTTGGTGTCTTCGAGCAGTCTGCGGGACCGTGACAAAGACCGGGATCGGGACAGGGACAGGGACAGCCATTCCATTTCAGGATTATCAAGGTCCTCAGTGGAAGCAGCAGCAGCTGCAGCGGCCATTTATGGCTCCATATCTGACATTATCTCTCTTGACTAGATCCACTCAGAACTGAAAGACAAGGGAGACGTTGAGAGCAGGAGTTCTTTGTAAATAAAGAAGAGGAAGATGAAAGAATACAGTGCTATGTACAGAGAGGAAAATCTATTTTCAATTTTACTTATCATATGTATATAAACTTAGGACGCTTCCTGTCCGGTGAGTTACTTCAGTTGATATTTTTCTGTGAATACTGAAGACTTTTTCACACCTCTTCATGTGGTCCTTTGATTAAATTGTACCTTTTGTACCTGTTTTTACGGTTTTGTTTCGATAATTCATGTCAATGGCATTATTTCAGTATACATGCACAGAACGCAGTGGGGGTCACAACCTTATGGAGCGTGATATTCAGAATATAAAGCAAAAGGGCATTGTTATAGATGTACAAAAGGCAAGTCTCAGCAAAACAGGAAAATGGGTAACACTTTCTTTATTTTCTAAATGGCTTTATTTCTGTTGACATGCTGTGGGCAGCAGAAAGATCGGCCATTTTTTGCCATCACTGTAGAATTTTTTCAGTAGAACATTCATGCTGTGGTCATTATTTTAAATAATTATTTATGATGTAAGTTATGTAGGATGTGTGCTGTTTTTTTTTTTTTTTTTTTTTTTTTTAAAGAAGCATTCCCTATGCCTCTAGGAACTGTTGCCACTAGAAATGCAGGAGTAAATGCTAGATCCTTCTATTGTCGTAAGTGCTCTCTTTTCCTCCTCACTTCTTTAACTCAAATCAAACATGAGCGATGTTAAATTGTTCAAACTGTACCTGGATGACATAAATTGGGAGAAGTCAGTATTGTTAAGACAACACTTTTATTTTAATTTTATTTTGTTGTTGTTGTGTGAATGAAGGGCACAGGTCCAGCAAGAACCACTATCGGACCTTTTATATAAGTCTTAGATTTGCAGTATTGTGTAATTTTTTTCCTCTCAAAGTGTAGTTGTTTTACTTTGCATATTATATTCTTAAAAACATGCACAGAAAAAACCCACAATTGATGAGTTGATACCGATAAATTTCTGCTCCACCGTCAGTGGGAGACTAGTTTCTGGTCCGCGTGAGGTGAAATGCTATATTTGAAAGGTGTAAAACTGTTCACTGAGTGCAATTGGATTAAATACATTTCACTGGGTTTGATTTTAGCACTTGTTGCTTTTTGTTTTTTAATTTACAGAGAGCCTGTTTGGAGCAGTGAAGCATTACAATGCGCAATTGAGTAGTTTTCAGCTTTATGTGTGTCTACAAATTACCTGAAAGCTCACCTGTTTGAGTGAATCACAACACCCTTTTTTTTGGCCCAAAAGTCAAAATCATCTATGTTACTTTGGACTCCTCCCTTTCCTTTATTTTGTTTGACTTGTGCTTACAGTTAGAATTATTTATTATCATATATATTTTTCAGCATTTGTTTGATTAATGAACATGCATTGCTGTCATTGTATGTGATCATTTCTTTTGTAATTATATATAATTAATGCTATTTAAAGATGTCATTGTTGCTTGACATGCATTGTAACATTTTCTGTTTGTCTGTTTTGCTATCAGATGATGTCAATAACTCAATAGAAGCTTTGATCATTTTGAACGGCTGCGAGGTCTACTGTGCTGTTTGATATTTGCAAGAATTAAAACCAATACAAGGAAGTGCATGTTTTGTAGATGGCGTGAGGACAGCTCCGTTTGCTTCTCTGGTAGCTTTTGAGAGCATTCAGTATAGAAACAAAATCACTCGGTTGAATGTTGCCAGCAAAAAAATGTACCGTCTCTGAGGAGCGGCGTGGCACTTAAAAGAAATCTGCATTGTTTATGAAATTGTTTTTCAGTATCAAGGTCTTAGGTTACAAAAGGATAAAGCTACGTAATATCATTGGCAGTTATTATTAGAAGAAGAAAGAAAAGCAACATTGTACACATTTGCTTGTTAGTAGTTTTCTTGATTTTGGAGGAGTGGAAATGGCCTCGGGGTATCCCTGTGTTTTAATGGTTAATTTAAACTAGGAGTGATGGCATATTCAAAAAATACAAAATAACTGAAATTATATTTATGTACTTACAAACCAAACTAAACTAAAATATTAATGCATACATATACAGGAAATGTCACTTTTTAAGTCTTTCTCAATTTGGTTGAGTATGTAAACCTGACAAAGTGCCGCAGGCTTTCTGCATTTGTTTATTCAGTCAGCATGGTCGAAGTCCACTTCCCTGCTGTGTTTACCATACAAAATACGTTATTTACCCTGTATTTAGAACTTTTTTTTCATGCAGTTGAAATGGACAGGTTGCCAGTCTGTGGCAGAGACTCAGACGAGCATTCATGTTCACATTCACACCGATAGTCATTTTGAAATCAGTATTATAGGACTGTGGGAAGAAGTCAAGGTACCCATAAGGAACCCGTGCAGGCACAGGGAGAACATGTAAACCTCACTCAGTCATGCCCAACTGGGGGCTTTTTGCTATGAGGTGATTACCATGCAGTCCTTAAAAATACATCTGCCAGATGACACTCTGCCAGACAGATAAATTGAATTATAGATGATAGTAGCATGAGATATAAATTATTTCCTGTATCTGTCTTTGTGGTAGTGGAGCTGAATCAGTCTGTTACATAAGGTGGACCTCAGTGATATTCCTGTCCATCACAGCTTTAAAAGTTTCCTGTTTGCAACCAATCACAGAGCCACAGAAGCAGATGATTTCTTCATCTCAACAAAATCATTTACTAGTGAACAGTCAAACATGGTGGTGGTAGTTTGGTGGTCTGGGGCTGCTTTGCTGCTTCAGGATGACTTGCTGTAATTGATGGAACTGTGAATTCTGCTCTCTTCTAGAAAATCGTGAAGGAGAATGTCTGGCCATCTTTCCGTGCCCTGAAGCTCAAGCACACTTGATTTAAGCAGCAGGACAACAATCCAAAACACATGTGCAAGTCTACCTTTGAATGTGCTGTGCTGGCCTAGTCAAAGTCAAGACTGAAATCCAAATCAGATACTTTGACATAACCTTACACAGGTTGCTCAAAATGCTTAATTAAAACAGTTTTGCAAAGAAAAGTGAGCCAAAATTCCTTCCAAGTGATATGAAAGATCTATTGCTAGTTACCACAAATGCTTGATTGCAGTTTCTGCTGCCAAGAGGCACACAACTAGTTATCAGGTGTAGGGGACAATTTTAACACAGCACCAGTTGGTTTGGCTATCTTTTTCTTTTTTACATTAATAAATGAAATCATCATTTACAATTTGTGTTTTGTATGTATTTTGTCTTATATTATGCTGGAGAGTAGTGACAATCTAATTTGTTAACTAATGCCATTGTGCAGTAACTTGCAGGTAGTGCAGTTACATTCACATTTGCATTGTTTTTATTTATTTTCTATTTATTTATTTATTCATTGCAATTTTTAATAACTATTGAAATTATAATTTTTGGGAGTATAAGAAAAAATATGTTTTTAAACTTTTTTTTCTACCCTGGTCTCTGGTTTCTGTAAAAGAAATTAACTGGTGAACATTGTATACAGAATCTAGACACTAAACATGGCATACCTTGTTGACATTTTACTTCCTTTTTAAAATTATATTTAGTTATTTATTTACTGCGTTGGTTCACATTTTATGTTAATTGTCATTTCATGATCAATATTATTATTTATTTTTACAGTATTGATATTATATTGAACTTCTGAAAACCTGCTTTTGGCAGTTATCCCCCACTTAAAAAAAAATAAAATAATAATAATATTAGAAAAAAAACCCCAAAACTAACAGAAACCTGCCAAACCACTCTGAAACTTTTACTTAACGTAAACAAACACCAAATAAAAATAATATATATATAAAATCACCAGTCTTTGGAGCATCTGTTCATCATATGACACTAATTAATAGCACACTTGCGTTCGAGCCAAACCACAGGTCTGTCTCAGAGGACATGGGCACAACCAGCTGTTTTTAGCTTAAAGCCGTTTCATGACTTGTTGTCTAGCCTGCATTTTATTTTTTTAACAGACACCGATGCTTCAAAAGTCCAGCAGAAGGCAAAAACGTGTAAGGTAAATGTGAAAAGAAATCCTGTTTTGCATTCATTGCTGACTTGGAGTGTGGATGTGGGTTTAGTCGGGGCATTAAAGCGTCATCGCGTCGGTCATGACGTTTTTAGAAAGCGGCGCCGCTGCAGACTGGAATGGGAGCTGGCGATTTTTCCCATATTTTGATAGTTTAATCCGTGAATGGCGCCGAAACAGGACCCGAAACCTAAATTTCAAGAAGGTAACAGTTTGTTTCCTTCTTGTTCTGTTAGGCTTGTACCAGCAGCGAGTGCTGGAGTCGCCGAAAAGCTTTAAAGTGTCAGCTAGTTACTGATCGTAACAAACAGCTAGCCGTATTAGCTCTCATTGTTGTTACTGTGAACACTAAATGGGACTCGGGAGTTTTTATTCGCCGCTTTGGTGATTTATTTCGTCCTGTCATTACTACACAAACCAATTTCAGAAGTAAGAAGCTATATAATCTGTGTTTTCGAGATCTTTTATTAAACTGAAGGCTATATTTTCATTCATGCAGCGTTAGCTTCTCATTGACTGTTAGCTGAGTCCTAGCTAGCTTTTTTTGTACACGGCGTGTTAGCACCGCCTGCTGCTGACTTGGCGCTCATTTGTTGAATTATATACAAGTGGTTAAGTTATTAAATTAACTAGCAGGACTACGTTAAATTTATTTAGTAAAAGTCTTCCTTTTTAATATCAGTGACCAGAATGTTCTCTTGACAGTTAGTCATATTAGTGAGATAATAGTCGAGTTTTCATGTAAACTTCCGTAAATATGCAGTTGTGGTCAGATGTTTATATATAGTCGTTATGGGCATGTAATGCCATGGTATTTTTTTCCACCCTGGAAAACGAATGAGTATACATCATTAATGACTTTAACAACCAAGAACGTGGTACACAAAGTATACATACAGGCTCAAATGCATACATACATTCACTTAAAGCTTTTAAGTAGTGCTTAAGGTTCTACAGTGTCTTTTAAATGACAAGACCAAGGCGCATTAAGTTCTTGTTGGTGATCATGACTGACTACAACTGGTAGTTTT
>NW_024582685.1:601491-602494 GCF_018398535.1 Haplochromis burtoni | reverse complement strand
TTTTATTTTTTATTTATTTTTGTCTGGGGAAAACATTTGTTTGACAGCATTAATTGGGCTGACCAATACTTTGAACAATGGGACTTTGATGGACCAGTTGGAGAAGTCTAAGTAACTAGGTAAAGATCTAAGAAGAAGATTATAATTGTATTCAAGTTGAAAAGTTGAACAACCCACAAACCACCAAGTCTCAAGCCTGCCATGAACTGGAAACCGCTGCAATACCACAATCACTGTGGTTTCATTGAGTTTTACATTGCTACGGACTAACAGGGTGCCGACCAAGAATAAGCCCCAGCTCCAAAATCAGCACCTTCAAGATCAACTGAAATTTGCAGTTGGCCACATGAACAAGTCAAATGTCTTCTGGAGAAAAGTTTTATGATCAGATAACTCCATCCCTAGTAAAAAGTTGTACCGTATGTCTTGGCCAGGAATCCAACAAATTTATATTGCCTCTACCAAGTCTGCTAAGAAGAGGGGTCAGATATCCAGTCAGAAGCTTGTTGATGACTACCAAAAGCATCTGGTTGAGATGGAGCTTGCTAAGAGACACAATCAAATATTAGGAGTGTATGTATACTCTTGAGCCTGTGTGGTTAGGACAACATCTAAAATAAATTCAAGTGTGTGTTCGTACTATCCTGGTGGGGACCAAAAGCGGACATAAACTATCCTGGTGGGGACTTTCTGCACCGTGGGGACCAAAATCCAGGTCCCTACGGGGTTGAAAGCAATTTTCACACTCAAAACGTGGTTTTAGTGTCAGGGTTACAATTAGGTCAGGGTTAGGCATTCATTTTTGATGGTTAGGGTAAGCGGCTAGGGAAAGCATTATGTCAATGGGATGTCCCCACAAGGATAGCAAACCAGACGTGTGTGTGTGTGGGGGGGGGGGGTTCTTTCTTCTCTCCTGTCAATGCCTTACTCACGTCCTTATTTTGTTATCTTTTCAGGTGAAAGAGTGCTGTGTTTTCATGGGCCATTGCTCTACGAAGCTAAG
>NW_024582685.1:528178-601471 GCF_018398535.1 Haplochromis burtoni | reverse complement strand
CTCTCCTGTCAATGCCTTACTCACGTCCTTATTTTGTTATCTTTTCAGGTGAAAGAGTGCTGTGTTTTCATGGGCCATTGCTCTACGAAGCTAAGGTAAGCTGCCTTAATTAAGCGTGTCTCTCATTCAGTCGTCTTCTTTGTGTCTGTGTTTGACAATGAGTCATCCCTCTCTTTGCAGTGTGTTAAGATAAACATCAAGGACAAACAAATCAAATACTTTATTCATTACAGTGGGTGGAATAAGAAGTAAGTTTTTGGTTCCAATAAATCCCGATTAACGTTTGCACAGGAACTGTTTAACAAGTGCTTACATTCTTTTGATGTTGTGTCTTCCAGCTGGGACGAATGGGTTCCTGAAAGCAGGGTGCTTAAGTATGTGGATAGTAATCTGCAGAAACAGAGAGAGCTTCAGAGGGCCAATCAGTACGTCAATACTTTTTCTTTTCACTATCGACTTTGAACTGACTGTGAGTTCCTTATGACTGTTGGAGCAAGTTAGGCAAAATCCTTCATCTAATTTCAGTAGCACACAATGTGTGCTATGTTTTAAACGTATTGGGACACAACAGAGTTTTAGTCTAGCTCACAATGGGCCTGTATGGAGTCACTATACAAGTGAAGCACATTCAGTCTTAATAGAATATTTTCCTGTAATTTTATTTACACATTAATCTGTTATTTTTATGCTCGAGTAAATGTCCCACTTAGAACCCCCCCCCCCCTTTTATTTGTGTACTAAATCCCTTTATGCAAGTGCCAACACTAATGTTTCATGCCTATTCATAGTACTACAAAAACTGTGTTGGGTCACGTGCTACAGTGATTTTTAAATCTTGTGAAAGTGTAGTGTAGTGAGTGTGGTACAAATTAAGTATTCCTGAATATCTGAACTTGTTTTAATACAGAGACCATTATGTAGAAGGAAAAATGAGGGGTCAAGCGCCAAATAAGAAGATACCTGCTGCATCGCAGAAAAACGATGTGTGAGTTTTTGTTTTGTTTTCCTCTGTAACATAAGCTGCCAAACTGCTTTTCATATTAACACTTCACACTTAATTAGCTCTTCTTTGTTTGTAGGAAAACCAAAAAGAACAAACAGAAGAGTAAGTACATCACATTGTCTTACAATGTTAGAATTTATAAATGCGATTCTTAAAATTGACTCATTATAAGGCAAGATTGGCAGTTAATTAAAGCTGTGTCTGTGCAGCTCCTGGAGCAGGAGAAGGGACTAGTTCAGGGGGAGATCCAACCCATCCTCCACGCAAGAAAAGAGCTCGTGTTGACCCAACTGTGGAAAGCGTAAGTTCAGAATTTTGTTTCTGTTGGTAATGTCAAATAATACCAGACTGTGTGAAAATGAACAGGCTTAATGTGCCAATACACCTGTTGCAGTGGTCGCTTTGCTCACTGCCACGCCATCACACAGATGCAGCCATTTATGCCTGCAGTTAAGGCGCAAGAAGTTTGTAGTATTCTCCTAAATGATAGGTGTCGCCACTCAGACACTATCTTGTCATATGCGTCAAGTCAAACCCGGAAACCAAAGCTTTGTCAAAAGTGTTTTGTTTTATTTGTAAAGTTCCTTTGACAAGCTCAGCCGAGCACAACGCACCAAGTCGCAAAAATCAAGAGGTGCACGACCGACCAACATGGCACAAGATGTGAAGTGAAAATTATCACGAGACGACACAAGCGACGTGGCAACCATAAAAAAAGCCCTAAGGCTGCTTTGTTTTCTCCTCATGTGGTTTATGAGAACAAAGTAATCGCACTTGGGTGCAGACCAGAGCAACCGCACTGAAACCCTTTGGGGGAGCTGATCTTTCTTTGGTTTCAAACAAACTTCAGAGCGGTTTGTTTATGGTTGTTTATAGGTTTGAGTGGAACACCTTGCTGTAGCCGAGAATGCTTTGCATTCTGGAGTGTTGCAGCGTGTATAAACTGTGAAATATTAACCAGATAAAATACAAATGTTAGGACTAAATTTTCCATGTTATCCACTATTCCAGACCACAGCACCTGTTTCCTGTATTTACTTTTGTTGCTCTCACTCCAGACTCGAGTAAGCATACCGAACATTGTTGCATCGTTTTTAGTGACGCATTTTGGCTCACTTGGAGTTTGATTGGCATCTTCTGTGTGAAAAGAGACGAAACCATGGGAAAAAGCTACAAGTTTACAAATTCATGAACTGCATCAGACCAGAGTTAACAAACTATAGGTGTAAAAACGCCTTAATTCACTGCAGTTGCAGCAGTGTAGCAGGAACTACATTTGAAACCACTGTTTATGAAATGTTTCTGAGGCTTGGTTTCCATTTAGGTGTGTAAACATGATTGTTAAAAGCTTCCTTTTAATTAACTTTTTCTTTTTCTTTTTTTTTCTTTTTTTCCCCGCACTCCTGTTTACTCAGGAGGAAACTTTCATAAATCGAGTGGAGGTCAAAGTGAAAATCCCAGAGGAGCTGAAACCCTGGCTTGTGGACGACTGGGACTTGATTACACGGCAAAAGCAGGTTAGTAAGCACTGACCTTGAACTCACAGCATTTTATACATTGTATTTGTCTACAACATTTCCAAAGTTATTTCTTTCTATTTTGTTTTTCTTCAGCTTTTCCACCTACCTGCCAAAAAAAATGTTGACGCAGTCCTTGAAGATTATGCAAACTACAAGAAATCAAGAGGAAACTCAGACAGCAAGTAAAAACTTCTACTTTTCATCTTCTCAAGCAAAACTGTTTATGGTGCAAGCAATGCAGAGAGAGAAAATGTTTTATTTAAAATGTTTCTAGGACATGGTGAACAAATACTAAGAGTAAAGATTTGACTTTTCTGTTTTCTCTTCACTGATCAGGGAGTTTGCTGTAAACGAGGTGGTTGCTGGTATCCGTGAATATTTCAATGTTATGCTGGGGACACAACTTCTCTACAAATTCGAGAGGCCTCAGTACGCAGACATCCTTGCCAACCACCCAGATACACCAATGTCTCAGATCTATGGGGCTCCTCACCTACTCAGACTCTTTGGTAAAAGCACTTACACATCATCATGTTTGGTGAAAGAACTAGACGACGAAAACTGTGTAGAAGAGCTAAAGATTGTCCTGTTTTCTTATCAAATTATTCATATAAAGCCATTAGCAAATGTATATTATAAAACTATCAGATGTGTGTTGTAGGTCTTAATGTACAAAAATGATTGAACATGTTTTTGTCTAAGCTTTAACATATTAAACACTGAGCTGTTTCTACCATAAAACTCCAAAGATGCTTTTTAAAAAAGATTATCTGCCTTTTCACTTGTGTTGAAAGAGCTGACTGTAAAATCTCTTGATGATTCAGTTGTTACTGGAAATTAACTCTTTGATCTGGGGGAGGTATTATTTCCACTGTAACCACAGTTTGAAGGCACAGCCAAAAGTTTTTCAACTTCATCTTCTCTCAACTTGGACTAAGCCCAAAATAACTCCCTATTGGCATTGTCATAATTAAGGTTATAAAAGGTCAGATTCTTTTCTGGATTCGGTCCATCTTTTATGGATGCTTTGTGAAGATAAAATTGGGCCTAGACAGGTTTTTAGTGTCAGGGCAGTATCCGAGAAATCAGAAAAATATATGCCAGCATCGATCATAAAAAGGAATTGATAGCTTGGAGGCTGTTTATACCCCATCTAGGGCTGGCATGGACAAAACACGAAAGGCATCTCTTTCCCAAGTTCCAAGGAGCCACAAAAGCCACTTGTTAAGTTGGTGAATTAACTCTGGGGTGAGCTGAGGCCAGAACATCAAGCAAATCTGTCCACAGATTCAAAATGGAGATAATCCAACCAAAAGAAACAAAAGGCAAAACGCAGCAATTCAATACCCAACTGACATAAGTATGAGAACTGTTCAAAATTGAATGCAGCCCACCCTTAGTTATTCACACTTGAACACAAACACATTGCAAGAGCTACATGTGTGTGGCAGGTTGAAGCTTGCAGGCCCCCCCCCCCAATGCAGATCTTTTAATCCCTTCACGACCCTCAGAAAATCGGAGGCTTGGGAGAAAAATAGCTGCAGCTCCTAAATGATTTATACGTTTTGATAAACGGTTATAACCGAAAGTCTACACTTTAAAATAAATTAAGATATGACTAAAGTCTCCTGTGGCAGTGTACAGAGACAAAACTGCGAGAGGTTTGTGATTGGCCAAAAGCCTATGGCCCTGACTGCGATGCCATGTTTATTACAGGGTATGTTGTCTCAGTTAATTTCTTGTCATAACAAAGCATCATAAATAAAGTGAAATGACATAAGCTCGGTAAAACATTTGTTGAGATAAGTGTTGCACACACACCTCTTTAGATAGTGTTGATTTTTGCTTAAGCAGTAGTAGTGTAGAGGTGTTGACCGTCTCTGTCTAGTCCCGACTTTATCCTTTTGTGTGTGTGTGTGTGTGTGTGTGTGTGTGTGTGTGTGTGTGTGTGTGTGTGTATATTAAACACACACACATATATGCAAGCATCAACATTTAAAAATAAGGGCTGCTTTAAATTGAAAGTGTGCGGGTGAGGCATGGTTTTGCAATGAGCTGTTATAAATGAAACGGAGGTCAGTGGTCACATGACTTATAAAAGGCTGTCATTGTTTGGTTTTGAAAGTGAGAATCGGAGCCATGCTGGCGTACACGCCCCTGGATGAGAAGAGCCTTGCACTGCTGCTCAGTTACCTACAGGACTTCCTCAAGTGAGTATTCAGGAATCTTAACGAGGCTCATGATGATTATCAAAGCTCAGCAGAGATGAGTAAAATGTTTCTTCATTTCAGGTATCTTGTAAAAAACTCTGCATCGCTCTTCAATGCAAGCGACTATGAAGTTGCCCCTCCAGAGTACCACCGCAAGGCAGTGTAAGGTTTTTTTATTTTTGGATCAGAAGGCTTTGTGTGTTGACGTTTGGAGACATTCTTCCCAGTTGAAAGGATGTTTTCACAAAACGCCTTTGGAGAGCGGATTGTGAGAGATCTGTTGACGATGTAGAGGAGAATTGGAGCAAGATGTCACACTAATCCCTGGACAAATCCATTTTCTTTCATGTGGAAAGCTGCTGATTATGCTGTTCCTGTACTGGTATGTTTTTGAGTACCACTTTGTAGTTTTTTTGTTTTTTTTTTTGTTTGTTTGGGGTTTTTTCTCTCTTTAGAGAGAAGAATTTCACGTTCCCTGTTTTAATTCAGATGCTGGCTGGCTTTGTCATGTAGGCTGTCACCATTTTTCTAATAAAACCCATTCTCCAGATGTTTGTCCTTACATTTACATTTTGTTTAAAGACGTGTTTACGTGAAGATCCTTTGTTTTGTTTTTTTAAATGTAGTGCTTTATGGGAGCGTTACAAAAATCAAAATGAAGATGTGATTAGTTGTTTACAACCAAGGTACAGATTTCTTTTCATATATTTTGTTGAAATATATGAAACCCGTTAAGACAAGTCAGTTGTATAATATGCTGTAAATATTTTTAATAGATTAAATATTATTTTGGACTTTTCGCTCAAGTTTAATTTTACTTGAATTTCACTCTTTTACCCAGCGTCATAGTTAATGAACAAGGACCAATAACAAAGCTTTTCTTTTATGCAATGAATGTACGCTAGGACTTTTTTTTTTTTTTTTAAATGCCTTTTTAGGAAATGTGTACTTAATAGAAGATATTGTTTTTGTTTGTTTTTTTTGTTTGTTTTTTAAAATCCGTAATACAAATGGAGGTTTTAAGTGCAAACATTAGTGCTTGACAACTTATTTTCTCCATCTTTTGATTCTGCTCTCATTTAGTTTTCATTCATTTCAAGTATTTTATGTAAATTACTCAACACTGAAACACAGTGAGCTTTTAAATGCACAACTTGTACATTTAGTTATTTTAAAGACCAAATTTTTAATTAGTACATGGTGTTTAAAAAAATAAAAAAATAATTTTTAGAAAAGTATTATGTCTGAGGTCTGCAGAGCCAAATCAGAAAGATTAAAGTTGCATCTACTTCCGTCATGTGAATGAGCCATTACTTGGCTTATCTAACAGTGTATGTGGGGCATTTGATGGTGTAACAAATGCAGCAGTGCCATTGCACTGAAATATTTAAAACCATATCTAAATATTTTAACGGGTATTTTGTGCCTGTTGTAATCTACAACATTTACTGTTAAAATATATTTATATAAAATATATGCTATAGAAAACAAGCTTTATACTGTTGTCGCATTTGGTTGTCATTTTATCCTCTTGGCTACAATTTCCCATAATCAGATAATCTCAAACTGGTTTCTTGAACATGACAAAGTGTTCACTGTATTCAAATGGCCTCCACAGATCTCAGTCCATCTGTGGCATGTGGTTGAATGGGATATTGACATCATGGATGTGCAGCCCTCAAATCTGCAACGGTGTGATGCTAATATGTCAATATGGACTAAAATTTGGAATCTAGCCTGAAGATGGAGTTGACCACATGAGGTTTAGTCTTTTAAAAAGATCACCCTCTAAACTTTAGTGCTGTTCTTGGATAAACACACCACATTGCACCCAAAGTCTGCACTAAATAACTGAAATAACTCCACTGACCATAACAGTTCTTCCAAGTGAATTATTTGAACTTAAACATTTGGATACCCAGAAGTCTTTACACTCCATGAGGGAAGGGGGGGGAAAACGGATGCATTGTGTCATTACAACCAATTGCTGTTAATACTTTTTGTTCAAAGTTGAAATTACTCAACTTTATTTACAAGAACATATGTACTTTACAAAATGACCTCCATTACATTTACAGAGGCATTGTGACAGGGCTGGTGTAGAAAATCAATTGTGCCTGAATTTCAGCTCAGTTTCAGGGTCCTGGTTTTGTGCACGCTGTCTCATTGTCATGACTCATTGTTGAGCTATCAGCAAGGTTAGTAGCAACACCTGTGCTTTTCTTATGATCAATCAAAACGCCTACTGTGAAAATATTTGTCTTCAGATAGGATTAACAACAATTTAATTAGTCTTTTAAATCATTCTGTCTCGGTCTGTGCTGTTTAGACAGGGATATTTGAGTGTCAGCCACACCAGGCCTGTTCTGCTTTATTTCAGCTAAGTGCCGGATCAGGGCTGCAGCCAAGATTCCTTCTTTCCTGCAGAAATTAAATGTAACTGATGACTTACTTAGTATGAACTGGACAGATGGTCTTAATTTAAACACCTAAAAGGCTGTTCTCCGTGAAGCCTTTAATGCTCCACTTAAAGAATCATTTCAAACAAAGTGTCTTTTTCCTCTCACGCTGGTTGAGATGATTCTCCTGCTCTGATGATCTGAACAAAGGGAGCAAACCCAACTCTTTTACTGCCAGCGTTGGAATAACATCTGTGTGATGGAAAGCATGTGCTGCGCTCAGGCCTCAGAACAGTTTCTGGCCACTTGAGGGACCATTTATAGGGTCGCAAATTTTCAAGCCTGTCTTAAAACAACAATCAGGGACCCGTGTGCAAATAAAGCCTTACTATATGAATCCCGAAACACGCTTTCATGCTGTAATCATTTCACCTTGTTGAGGTAAGAAATATAATAATCTATCCACATCCAGAGAGCCTTCCTCCACTCACCTCTCTCCACTGTTCAGCACAGTCCCCTTCAGCTGGCTTGTCTTCCACTGTTGTGACTGAGTCGACATGAAAAAGAGAAGCTAAATATTAGTTTCAGGCTGATTTGTGGTTTCATCTGTCAGCTGCTTGCAGTTGTTATGGCAAGAACGATGCCGAGCGTTTCAAGAAGAATTTCTTTAATCCAATTTCCCCCGGCCTCAACCAGAACCATATGTGTTTTCACTGCAGTGCACTCTGAGATCACAGCGCCCTGATGGCTTTTAACAGCCCATCAGGAAGACTGACATGAAACTAAGACTTCTCTGCAGATCCGTTCAGGGAGACACCTCAGCGCCTGCTTCTTGCTTTGGCGTCATTTACTGCTGTGATTAACGCGTCACGCTCCCAGACAGAGGCCGGGTCACCGAGAGGTTTCCTCTGGTGTGAGGGCTTTCATTTGACCCAGGTGACAAGTAGCCTTAGTGCTGTCATTACCTGACAGATGAGAGAGACATGTGCGCAATGTGGCCTTCACCAAAATGGGAAAGATTTAAGTCTGAGTGATGTTTTTTTTTTCCCCTTCACGTCTGCTCTGATCTGCCAAGTAAAAGAGACACTTCAGAAAGGTCTGCAGAAACCACTTGGATCAGAGATCACAAAACGGCCTGAGTTCACTGCCCTTTGGGAATGATCAGAGTCAAGATTTACCAGAGTATTCCAGCAACGACTTGTGGTTGTGTTTTATATATTAAAGCAAATTAGCCTTTCCTCTTGTGGAAAAGTTTTTACTTTTACTCGTCCGCATTTTTCGTTGCTATATTAAAAATATAATATAAAAGTTTCAGCTCAACCAAAACACTATTTATATTTACCTCATATACTCACATTTTTGCTCCAGATCCTCTGGAAGAGCCCGTTCAGCACTCTTAAGTGCAATTTGCCCGTCAGCTGCCTCTGCTATTTGTATTAAAATGTTCAGTGGTGAGGATGTGGGTTTGTATTTCAACGCTTGCTCACTCGAGAATCTCACCAATATTGTCTTGATAGTAAACAAACATTTGTCTTCTGTCTTGAAAAGATCATTATGTTGTCAGTGGAAAAGATGCAGGTCGAAATCCTGATCTAATCCATTTAACTACAAAATCCCCCCATTTTTTGTGCCCACCAAACAAAGTGTGACTCACTGTAATGTTTCGTGAGAGCCACCAGATGGCAGGATTTCACAGGATAAGTGCAAAGCCAGACAAGACCTGAACGGTCCAAATCAAGATATTCTGGTTTGCGGTATACTTATCAGCTTTGCTGGTTGTTTTGCTTTTTCTCCCAAATAAAGTTTTCTCTATCAGAAGCACATGTGAGGCAATCACTCCAGAGAAAGATTAAGTTACTGTAGAAATGTAATGCCAATAAAAAAAAGAAGACTGTCATCCAGTCGTCTTCTGTCCAAACTGTCTGTCTGCAGTCCAAATTGTAAACTCGAGACAAACTCCTGCAGTGATGGCAGAGAACCCCCTATTATTAGAAAACAAATGTTATCAGTTTAACTGACTGATGAAAGGCATTTGTGCTCGATTACTCCCTCAGAACGCATCCATCTGTTTCAGGCTCTCTGAGGTGAAAGACTGTCAGTGTTTAATGTGGTTGTGAATGTTTCCCCAGACTAGGATTTAGTGGTAGACTAATTACACAATGGGCAGGCAGCCTCAGCAGCACACTGCTGCCAGAGTCTTGTGTGACTGTATGTCATTAGTATTGGAACAGAGCGTTTGCCACAAAGGGCTGCGGTCACTCTGAGCCATTAAAACATGAAAGACGCCTATCCCACTCTTCTGGAGAAGGAATTTGCAAGACATAAACAGCCTGTAAAATGGAAAACTACATCTGTGTCCATTTGTTTTCCTGAAAGGCGGCCAGATTTGGTAATTCGTACTGAGATTCTTTCCAATAACAGAGCGCAGTCCAAATAAAGGATAAGGACTATTTGATCCATCTGTTTTCAATGTGGCATAGTAGTGGTTTTGTGCACAGGATCTCGATCCAGTGGGAGAGTAAGGAACTGTGAGGGCTTCAGAGTATGTTGGTGCCTTTGCTCAATTTGCACTCAGAGGTTTAGTACATGTGTGATGTTTCTCAAGTGAAACACGAGCCACCCCAGTGCATTGCTGGAGAGTAACCCATTTACTCGGCTACTGTATTTGGGTCTATTTACACTGTTGTATTACTGCTTATACAGGCCTAAAGTGAACATACCAGCATTTTTCCAGGGAGTCAAGAACTTCCATAATACTTTGCAGAATCTGAGGAATGTCATCGATACATTTGAAATTTTCCATTTCCATAAAAAAAGAAGAAGAAAAAGAGAAAGTTCGGGGCCTGTAATAGCTGTATTTATTTTGTTAAACAGTAACTGTATTGTCTCTTTTAACCACATCATAGTCATTTTGTTATGCTCTAAATTTAACTGACAGCTGTATGAGGATAGGTTTTCTCTCTCTGGCAATCAGTCCTTGTTATTGCAAGGGAACCCTTGATTTTTGTATTTCCAAATCCTGCGAGTTGTGTTGCCTATTGAATGCCTTCTAGGTGATGTATTTTGGGAACATGTTGGAGAGATTATCTATCCTGGCTTGCCCTGGAGAAACCTCTGTATTCAACCAAAGAAAAAAGGAGATGGTAGGCAGAGAGAGGGAAGTTTGGGATAGCTACACTACACTACGATCCATATCCAGATAAGGAAAGGATGGATGCACAATCACTGGAACTGATTTTCAATTTCCAGAGCAGCAGATCATGACCATACCGGTTTGTGGGCCCTCTTCTTACTGATTGTTCAATCACTAACTTTTTGCTGTTGTTGTTTGCTTAACTACAGGGAGTGCAGAATTATTAGGCAAATGAGTATTTTGTCCACATCATCCTCTTCATGCATGCTGTCTTACTCCAAGCTGTATAGGCTCGAAAGCCTACTACCAATTAAGCATATTAGGTGATGTGCATCTCTGTAATGAGAAGGGGTGTGGTCTAATGACATCAACACCCTATATCAGGTGTGCATAATTATTAGGCAACGTCCTTTCCTTTGGCAAAATGGGTCAAAAGAAGGACTTGACAGGCTCAGAAAAGTCAAAAATAGTGAGATATCTTGCAGAGGGATGCAGCAGTCTCAAAATTGCAAAGCTTCTGAAGCGTGATCATCGAACAATCAAGCTTTCATTCAAAATAGTCAACAGGGTCGCAAGAAGCGTGTGGAAAAACCAAGGCGCAAAATAACTGCCCATGAACTGAGAAAAGTCAAGCGTGCAGCTGCCAAGATGCCACTTGCCACCAGTTTGGCCATATTTCAGAGCTGCAACATCACTGGAGTGCCCAAAAGCACAAGGTGTGCAATACTCAGAGACATGGCCAAGGTAAGAAAGGCTGAAAGACGACCACCACTGAACAAGACACACAAGCTGAAACGTCAAGACTGGGCCAAGAAATATCTCAAGACTGATTTTTCTAAGGTTTTATGGACTGATGAAATGAGAGTGAGTCTTGATGGGCCAGATGGATGGGCCCGTGGCTGGATTGGTAAAGGGCAGAGAGCTCCAGTCCGACTCAGACGCCAGCAAGGTGGAGGTGGAGTACTGGTTTGGGCTGGTATCATCAAAGATGAGCTTGTGGGGCCTTTTCGGGTTGAGGATGGAGTCAAGCTCAACTCCCAGTCCTACTGCCAGTTTCTGGAAGACACCTTCTTCAAGCAGTGGTACAGGAAGAAGTCTGCATCCTTCAAGAAAAACATGATTTTCATGCAGGACAATGCTCCATCACACACGTCCAAGTACTCCACAGCGTGGCTGGCAAGAAAGGGTATAAAAGAAGAAAAACTAATGACATGGCCTCCTTGTTCACCTGATCTGAACCCCATTGAGAACCTGTGGTCCATCATCAAATGTGAGATTTACAAGGAGGGAAAACAGTACACCTCTCTGAACAGTGTCTGGGAGGCTGTGGTTGCTGCTGCACGCAATGTTGATGGTGAACAGATCAAAACACTGACAGAATCCATGGATGGCAGGCTTTTGAGTGTCCTTGCAAAGAAAGGTGGCTATATTGGTCGCTGATTTGTTTTTGTTTTGTTTTTGAATGTCAGAAATGTATATTTGTGAATGTGGAGATGTTATATTGGTTTCACTGGTAAAAATAAATAATTGAAATGGGTATATATTTGTTTTTTGTTAAGTTGCCTAATAATTATGCACAGTAATAGTCACCTGCACACACAGATATCCCCCTAAAATAGCTAAAACTAAAAACAAACTAAAAACTACTTCCAAAAACATTCAGCTTTGATATTAATGAGTTTTTTGGGTTCATTGAGAACATGGTTGTTGTTCAATAATAACATTATTCCTCAAAAATACAACTTGCCTAATAATTCTGCATTCCCTGTATATGCTTTTCCCAGAGTTTTCTGGAGTAAATTATTGCTTAGTTTTACTGGTCTACCGCCATGTCAACAATTTTGTAAAAACTTTGATCATTGTTAAGATGTAAAATCGGGCTATATTTTGTGCTCTTGAACCCCAACTGACCATAAATGCACAAAAATCTGATAGTAATCCATCAAAGGCAGCGTGAAAATCACAGGAAAGTTAGTGAACTTCTATTCATCCTTTTGTTAATCTTCTTTTAGACCTCCTCAGATTAACCACATGACTCCTCAAGGCGCCGATCTTTGCCCTCAGATTGGAAACCCGTGAACAGTACTCACTGAAGTGTGAAAGCGTTGAGAGGAAAATGTAAATGAGCCCTTCAGCGAAACAGTTAAACGTTAATTTAACCTGCAGGGACTTCACTATATTAGACATTACCTTGCCAGAAAATTCAATCTTTCTTTTGATGTTGAGCAGGGGTGTAAAAAGACTGTGAACTGGCAGCTCTGAATATCTAAAAAAGATAAGCCGGTGTCTCTCTCCCTCATTAGGCTGAATGCTGAGCTAAAACAGCTTTTCATGTCACCTTAGTAAACAGTTTAATGTGCACCTCTTTCATCTGCTATTCCCCCCCCCCCGCAGCTTTGATCCACGCCTCAGTGTCTGGGTACGATTGCACCTCTTCACTGTAGATTTGTCTCTATGCTAATTGAGATTTTTTTTTTGATGAGCTTGTTCTGAAAACACCCACTGAGATAATAAATGAAAGGCCGGAGTGTCGTTTAACCTCTGACTCCTCTCGAGATTGAGATGGAATATCCTGATCGTTCATTGTTCTTTCATTTTATTTTTTCAGTCAGATCATACAGCCCTACGTTATCGGTGTTAGGAATGTGTGCACCTTCAACATATTTTAGCAAATCACCATAAAACAAATCATAGGGAGATTTAATTAAAAACAAATGCGGCGTATTGTGATGACTAACAGGACGGTTTAATAGTTTAAAGTTTCTCTGTGAGGATGAGGTGCTGTGCTTTAGTGCTGTAACCTTCTTCTATAGATTGTCACTTGAAACAGTAGGGGGGCAATTAGTGGCAAATCTAGTCAGCTCATGACCTTCTGAGCGGCCTTCTTCTTTAGTGATGAGTGAAAATGAGAGAACCACTTTCACGTGACATTTCATTCATTGCACAGTGTCAGGGATCGAACCATCGGCGCTCCAAACTGCTCCACTTTCCTGAGCCGCAGCCATAACCGAGATAAAATTCGAATTAAAAGTCAGCTGCATAAAACTATTTACTGTGAAATCAAAATCAGGTGGTAAAGCGGTCATATTTGTAACCTGCAGAGGGCAAGCTTGGCTGAGAAATAAGCATCAGAGCTGAGAGCCACACTCAGCAGCCACTTTATTAAGCACACCCAGCTAACGTATTTCTGTATATTTAACATAGTCCTGCATCAATTTGTGTCTTTTTTTTCTCTGATGTCAGCCTCTTTGCAGTGTTTACTTTTTGATTAAAGTGTTTCAAGTATTTTATTTTGATAATTTTTTTTACACCTCATTCATCTGATGGTGGATTAGATCTTAGAATTAACAACACCAGCTGTAGCCTCAAAAATTAACTACAAAGGTGAAACAGCAGATCTCCAGGACATTTTTTAACACAGCTGAGCATTATTAGATTCATGAAGGTTGAATTGACAACAGAACAGCTGCTTTGTATTGGTTTTTTTTATCTAGAATCTCAAACTATCTGGCATTCAAGTGTATGATGCACTTTGAGGTCCACTGCTAACAAGGTAACAAGATCCAGCTTTCTCAGGATTCAGCTTCAAGAATCAGGATTTATATTCAATAAATCAACACATAATCTTATTAGACTGTGGTAAAATAGAAGGCTTATGTTTTATATTTTAAAAATAGTTGCTTTTCTGAATGCATTTCTCAACAGGAGATGTGATGACGTATTTTAGGTTTGCAGGAATCTAACAGCGATATCTCATTAGGAGGCCTGTACCGAGACAGTTACATCTCCTCCGACTGTGCTGCTGGTCAGTTCTAAGCTGAGTGATTTTTCCTGACCCTGACGTGCCACAGCAGTGCCCTCGGTGCTCAAACTATCCATGTTGCTTGTTGACAGCAGCTCCTCTTTGGGGCTGCCGGAGATTGGCCCGAGGCTGACCTCCCGTCAGTCTGCTGGAGGAAAGCAGGAGACCGGTTTGGACTGGGAAGACAGGGTGAAGCCTAGAGGAATAATAAGGAGGGGAGGGGAGAGCCCGACACACAGACAGTGCACTGCGCATACACACATTTGACAGAGTTGATCTGAGGTTTTTCTAGGCTTTCCTCCCACACATTTCCACCGCGTGAGTCAAAGGGCAAACTGTTAATTTATTAAATTACTACTTTCTTTTTTGCTTCCAGGTATGTTTTCAAATGCTATAATTAACTGTCAGGTGTATAATGACACAAATATTTTGATGGTTGTTATTCATTTTGTAAGTTGATCTAATGGTGCATGAGCTGTCTTCATGTCTAACTGGGTTTGTTGACTGCAGGAACAGGACAGCACTGTGTTATTATCATTTGAGAGGAAATGTTAGGTTTCATCTGTGCTCATAAATAGTCTATCATCACAGAGCAGCACATAGTGGGGAAAAATTAGTGCATATTTTTGTGCTGTAGATCAAAGAAAAAAATGGCACAGAATCAATTAATGATTAATATGCCATCTGTTGGTGGTGGCGTTTTGAATATCAATATGACTCCCCTCGGATGTTTAATCACCTGATACCATTGTGTTGGAACACAACAACGGAGCTGTTGAAAGTGCCGTAGTGTCAGAGAGCCCAAATGTTTTGATCCACCTCCACGATATCATAAGATATTCATCGCTCCAGTGGAGAAACACGTCTTCGGGGCCCCAACAGCGGAGCACACATACAGATATCTGCTGTGTGTGTGGGGCTGCTGTAGAGATCCCACCCAAGGCAAGGCCCCATTCGCTCTCCAGCACGGAGGATGTTGTCGATATGGCCTTGACAGCGCGTTCTAACCCTGAGGCCCAAAGAGGGACAGGAAACAGTTGGCTCTTGATCGACTGAAGTGGTGCCTGGGACTTTCCCACACGCCTCGGGATGCTCCTCGTTGAGCCTGGTCTGTGGTTGGAGCGTGTGTCTGCACCACTTCACACCAGGGAGAAGAGGGAGGGGAGGGAGAGGAGCGGGGCACGCTCAGCCTTACTGTAGAAGTTGGAGAAAACTTTTCAGAGGGGATTCATCGCCCCTTAGCTGAGAGAACAGCATAAATTATTTGCGCTGGCAGATGTTCACAGACCCAAATATGCATGAATTTGTAGAGCTGGCAGGCTTCCCTCAGTCAAACGTACTAGTTTTCACGATGCGTGCAGGAGCAGTTGTTATTCTGGCTGTTTTACAGAGAGCATTAATCTGAGCTGTCAGCACCACCAACCACTTTGGTGGAAATTATTTCACTCCTTAATAAGGGAACTCTGGTGCTGTATTACATATGGCGGTCAGGGTAACATTCTTGGTGGGTCTGTCATCATGTAGCTGCTCTCCAACAGTGAGCCTTCTGTGTTGGGCCTGCAGCACACTCTCTAACCCAGAGATGAAAAGAATACTAACTGGGAATTAAACGGAATAACTACCTCTCACATTCTCTCTCGTGGCGAAGATGAAGAAAACCTCCTGCTAGGAAGAACGAGAAACTCAATATTAGTACTATATTGACCTATTACTGAGCTTCTCTTATTATTTATTATGTATTATATGTTTTTTTTAATGTAATGTGACATAATACATTATATAAACCCAATTTAAACAAATTTAAAAAGTTGGGGCGCTGTCTAAAATGGGGGCGATCGTGGCTCAAGAGTTGGCAGTTCGTCTCGTAATCGGAAGGTTGCCGGTACGAGCCCCGGATCCGACAGTCTCGGTCGTCGTGTCCTTGGGCAAGACACTTCAAGTCATGCAGTTTGCGGTTTAGCATTGTCTTGCTGAAATATGCAAGGCCTTTCTTGAAAAAGATGTCATCTGGATGCGAGCATATATGCAAAGATAGAATTTCGTATTTCGTTCAGAACTGATGGTGCCCTCCCAAATGTGCGAGCTGTCAATTTCGAAGGCACAAATGCATACGATCAGGAATGCAGGCTTTTAAACAGAGTGCTGATAACAAGCCGGATGGTCCCTCTCCCGCTTCCAAAAATATTTAAACATTTTTTATTTGTCTGACCACAGACGTTTTCCACTTTGCTTCAGTCCATTTCAAATGGTTCATACACAGCTTCTTGTTGGTGTGATAGAGCTTCAGCCTTGTTTATGGATGACACGGTGAACTGTGTTCACGGACAGTGATTTCTGAAAGTGTTCCTGAGTCCATGCAGTGATTTTCATGACCGACATCACGTCTGTTTTAATGCAGTGCTGCCTGAAGGCCCGGAGGTCCGAAGGTTAGGATTTTCAGCCTTGCTCCTTGTGCACACAGATTTCTCCAGATTCTCAGAATATTTTAATGATATTGTGGACTGTAGATGGTGAGATTGTCAAAGTCTGGACAATCCTACATTGAGGATCATTATTCTGAAATTGTTCCGTAATTCGTGGATGACATTTTTTGCAGATTTCTGAACCTCCTTTACTTACTTAGACAAGCTCTGCCTGTCTAAGAAGCTCTTTTTTATTCCTAGTCCCGACCTGTTTCTGGTTACTTAGCCTCCCAGCTTTTTTTTTTTTTTTTTACTGTTTATAATTGTTAAAAATAAATTGTATGCTTCTCATTTCTTTCTCCTCTCTTATGTCATCTCTTAAGCAGCTCAGGTTTTAGCTGAAATGTACAGGCCCCTTTTCAGCCAAATACATAAATCTGAGTACATATTTTTCTTATTTATTGTAAAAACTAAGTAAACCCCGGATGCCTCCCAGGCCAAAAAAACTTTAGTCCCGATGATTTATTTTTATTTTTTACTGCTGATCATTTTAGCATTACAACCTTCACAAATGTGCTATTTCTGCAGGACTGCTGTAATTACATAAGACCACAAATGTGCTCACTACATATGGGCATAATGAAAAATAGATTAGGGAAATGCATATTGTGGTGCCTTCTGTGGTCGGTTATCCTGGCCACTCTAAGCACTCTGGTCATTATATGGGTTCTAATGTAGCATTTTGCCGCACATGGAAAGCCAGCGTTTGCAAATGATCATGTTTCTATTTTCCAGCACCTTTTATAGGCATGCAGTCATCAACTAAAACCGTGTGACACCTGCATGTGAAGCACAAAACATTAGACATTGTATAATCAAGCTTTCATCGGTGTTCCAAGAAGTAAATAACAATAATAAAGGTGGGTGAGACAACCTGTAACTGTCACGCTGTATCTAACTGTGGAGAGAGAAGTGACTTAGAGCCTTTCCAACAGGAGGGCTTTGGCAGACTGCCACTTAGTGCGGTCCCCCTGAGGGCCCTTACTCATGAATCAGAGAAAATGGGAATTACACATATTAAAGAGGGTAAACGTCAGTAATCACAGCGCTGGGAAGGATGCTTGAGGACTCATCAGGCCCACTGCTGCTTTTTTAGAGACACTTGTTTCAAGGAGCCACTGTGTTTAGTGGCTGGTAGCAACACTGCGACAGGCTAAATTACAGATTTCACCTAGAATATTCACCGTCAGCACACCTGCATCTACTCCCAAGCCTCCACGAGTCTCCGTCTCCACGCTGATGGTGCACACCACAATAACGCCGTCTGACTGCTCCCCCACTCCCGAGTCACGCAGCAGGCAGGTCGAGTTACAGCCTGTCATGTTCGTTATTGTCTTCTGTGCATTGGTATTTCCAGCATGTTTGTCCGACATCGACTGCCTTGTGGTCCCTGATAGAGATGGGCTTGGTAGTTTTGACACGGAAAAGTTTGTTTGTTTGTCTGTCTGGTCAGCAGAGGTCACGCAGCAGTATGTTTGTTTGGCGGGTCAATTGAGTCTACTAACAGAGGAGGCCAGTGAGGAGAAGTGATGGAGGGAGAAGTGCTCATTAGTGGCCCTTTCCTCCTATGTGTTCCTCCTCTGGTGGAGATGGGAAGACCACCAGGCCCTTTACCCTGACTCCCAGATAAGATGTCTGGAGTCGCTCCACATGACTTAGTGTTGTTGGTACTTTGACATAAAACAACCCTCAAGGGAAACTCAGGCAACCATAAATATTTAGGCACCAAAGAGCTTTATGGAGTTTGTTGTAAAAGGATTTATAGCAGCCTGGGAGGCAATGCATCAGTGTCTGAGGGCCTTAAGCATCCAGTGTTTACAGGACCCCGTATGAATCCTCCCAAAACTCTCAGCCAAGCCTGGAGAATTGGACCAAATAAGCACTCCAGCACCAGGAATGCAAACACCACAACTCCTCCAAATGAGTTTCAGAAAACAGGTGTGAGCGCAGCAAAAAAAGAAGAAACGAAAAATGACCTACAGATGATTATTCACAAACAAGTCAAGTTACTGGCCTTATATGGATCGACTTGGAAATATTGGTTCTGTGCCTTGTGAGGATTTGATGCAATTATTCGCTGTGTAAACTGAGACCAACAGCTAGAAAGGCCATCAATAAGCTTGTAAAAAATACATTTGGGGTTATGAATAGTTCAGGATCTGATTTACCTAGTTCAGCTGTGTATTGTTTAATGTAATATCGGCACTTGCTGTCTGTGTCAGATAGGAATTTCACCCCTGGACAGAGCCGAGCTTGTTGCTTCCCAATTTTGCCATCTTTAAGCTGAGCAGAACGATTCGAAAGATCTGAGCTGTGTTCAACAGGGAAGCTAAAAAATGGTTATTTTTTGCAATAACTCATTTTTGGGACAAACTTGTATGCTTTAACCATCCAGCAGACACTGAGCAATGTTAGCATCCATTTAGTCGCCTGCTTCCCCCACCCCCCCAATACACTCTTTTTGGTCACTTGTGAGGCAAATGTTTGTGTCTTTAGCTGCTTACCCTTTCTGTCTGTCCATTATTTGGTGCTAAGCAGTCAACACTCACTGAGTTTTATAATGGTTTTCCAATAGAAATTTCACAAATGTAGAGAAATTGTAGAGATATTTTGTGGACTTTTCACAAAGCTTTGCACCAGGAGGCCCTGTGGTGCATGGAGAATGTTATGAAAGTGAGAGTGTCTTAAGTGCTTACAGTCTTGCCTTACCACACCAACGTCAGCCAAGGATCTGCATAACTTGGATCTAAAGTTTGACTCCCCCGATTCAGACTTTTTGAGAAAGGGAGCAGAAATCAAAACAGTTACATTGTGGGCTGTAAGGCTGAAATTTGAACATATGCAAACTTTTCAGACATGTGGGAAGTTTGGTGATTGCTCTCTCTCTTTAGTGTAAGTGACACCTTTCACATACTGGTTGAAGTGTCCCCTGTTAAAGCCACTTAAATCACTGGAGAGCTGTTTGTTATTCAAATTCAGCCTCAGCATGCCATGGTATGACGTGTTACACAAAAAGCCTTTATGGATATACGCTCTTGTAATAATGGCTCGTTGAACCAGGCGTAAATAAACAACCGTAGCAGGTAGCTGATTAGTTATTGTTTCCTCTGTGGCAAACTATTGTTGCACTAAAACAACGGCACTCTCTAAACAAATCACTTGTAGCAGCAGGCTGTCTGGGCAGCCTCCACCGCAACTCTTCCTTTACATTCGCTCTCCTCATCAATGTTGCATGAGGGTGTTATCTGCATCCCTCTCATCTCTCCCTTCCTCCCCAGGTTTTTATCTGACCAAGCTCTTTCATCTCTATCCTTAAGGGGAAGCCGGACATCTCGGTCCACTATCCACGCCACCCCTGTCTCTGCTGGCCTAGCTGCTCCTCTCTTCATCCTCCCATGCTGCCCTTTACTACCTCCCCGCAGGGTCACAGGGCTGCTTTGTCCCAGATTGCTGGAGGATCAGGATTCCTCATTATCCCTTTAACTGTACATTTATCTGACAAGACAGAAGAGAGAGAGCGACCCCCGGCATCATTAAGCTTTAATAGACAGCCAAGAAATGAGGGAGAAGCCATAAAAGCAGGAGCCGAACCAGAGTTTCTCTTTAATGTCTCTGATCGTCCTGACAGGATTATTAATCAGGAACTAAAGGAATTTAAAACCTTTGCTCTTGGCTTCCTCACTTAGAGTCTTTAGCTTGCACCATTACATAGCAACCCAGGGTCAGGAGGTCTGTAGCTAATTGGTTCTACAGGGTTTTGAATAACAATGAGCTGAGCCCAATTACTGAACTACAGAGAGGCGGAGATGAGAAGAGAGGGAGGGGGACCCGGTGGAACAGGCACAAGGATGCAGGGAGGAGGCGGAGGAGGAGATGAGGTGGGGGGGAGGCTTTTTCACGGCTGCTGTCTCCCTCCTCCTTAGAGTGGGGATATTAATGAGATCAGTAAATGAATGCTGGCATAGATGGGGATGTGCTGCTGTAGAAAAACAGCCGCCCTGCCCCTGCAGGACAGCAGCAGCAGCAGCTCCTCATTCACTATTCCATTTGACTCGCACGAAATGTGTGCGCCACGTTCTTTTTGTCCCAGATTTTTCCCCCTTCTTTGCATCACATGTTCATTTATTAGTGATGTATTTTCCTTTCTTTCCTCTGACACAGGGGATCTGTTTCTGTGGTCTTTTGATAGCTCGGCCGTATAGCAGTCTGCCTTGTTGAGCCTTTAATGTTGTCTTCGGGGGTTTGTATTCAGCGGTGGCTAATGCAGTTAGTCCCAGCAGTTTAGAGGCAGTTTGGTAGTAAATTCACAGTCACTCCGAGGCATTACAGCTGCCGATTGTTCCTTATTTTTGTGACCCCTTCTGCTTTGGTCCACATCAAGACTTGTTTTTCATCCTCTTGCTTACCCATCATAACGTGCTGCTGCTGCTGCTGCTGCATATCCAGTGGGTAGATTAAGCCGAGCTGTATCCACACAATGTCTCTCCACTCTAGTGTGTCATGGCCCGTCTTGCCCTGCTTGTGCTGATGAAACTAGTTTGGATGGAAGCATTATCAGATTTAGAGAGCTAATTTGTTGCAGCGGCAAAAGGACCGTTCATCCTGTTCAAGGGATGCTTTTTTCACTTTGGTGGTGCTCCGTATTTTTTATTTTATTTTATTTTTAGCCCTTGAAACATTGCATCAGTGCTGAGCTGTAAGACTTTTAAATTGATCTCTGCTTAAATAATCTCTTTCAAATTCATGAATTCACATCGAGCAATCCCCTCTTCTGAGCATTCATCACTTTCAATAAACCCCCGAGAAGCTGTCATTATGCCTCCACCTCCTCATCGTGCTCTAAACTGCTGTTCAAGGGCTGCAATTTGGAAATGTGATTTAAATATTGCTTGAAATGGATAGCTCGTATTTACCTAAGCCCCCCCCCCTTCACGGTGCCAGAGTCTGTCATGCGATGAAAGCCAGAGGATGTCAACTGCACTTCCTGTGCATGAGTTGTAGACATTAATTGCTGCTAGCACAAAGTTTAGCCCCGACCTTTCCAGATCACAAGGCAAACAGAATTCTCTGTGGGCCTGCTTTTCCGCACGCTTTTGTCACTCCTTCTTCATGGCTGGATTTCTCCGAGATGAGAAAGGATTGTCTTTGCTTACACTTTTAATCGGCTATAGAGCGCTGAAATACTCCAGCTGGAATGAGAAGGAGATAAAGGCCTTCTTAACTCCGGGCTGCAAATGAACTACAAATCCTTGAGCTGGATTGCTGTTCATTCTTCAGTTATGTAAGCCCCAAATCAGTTTTTTTCCCCCTGTTCCCACTCAATGGTGTCACTGTGTATATACAAATAAATTCTTGACAGACAAGCCTTATAATCTCGTTCAACTTTCAAGTACAAGCATTAATAAGAGCACGAGTCAATTTTTCCCAGGGTTTAAAAGTAATCAACACGCTCGCTGCGTGATGATCAACTCATGATGGCTTTGAATATTCATCACCAGTGATTGATTGGCTTCATATAGGTTTGTGCGAGGCTGTCTTACAAATACGCCTTTGAAATTCCTCCTCGGCAGCGTGCTTGGATGTGGATTACGCGTCGAATCTCATCTCTTTAAAAATGGTTGCGAGTGCCATTCATTCCAAACAATCCTTCTGAGCCCGTAATATATTCTGAACTCTTGAATCTGCATATTTGCGTACTGTAACCGAGTTGCAGCTGTGGTCTCAGAAGAGTTTATCATTATTTCACATTTATTTTGTCTCCCTAATTACCTAATTAATTCTGTTGTTTTGATTGTGGTGTTTACCGTTTGTTTTGTGGAGGCGTAATCCTGTTCTATTTGTCTGTTTGAAGAAGGAGCAGTCTCGCTGAATTATTCATGCTGCACTCCAGCGACAGCACAGCCGTTTAAATGATGAAGGCATTTATGAAATCCTCTCTCTCTCTCTTTTTCACACACACTTTCTCCCTTTCTCACTCTAGCCTCTCTCTCTCTCTCCCTTTTTCTCTCTTTCTCTCAGAGAGGGCCTGAGGCGATGGAGTGTAAGGAGGGGAGAGGATTTCACAAGGCGATGAGGTGATGGAAAAACATGTCCCTCTAATGTGTCTCACCGATCTCAGAGAGGGCCGGACCCCAAAGCCACGTCTAACCTGACGCTATCATTTGACCTTTTATCTCCACTTCTCACAGGAAACAGTGCTCCGCCCTGCTCATTGTTCAAGCCTCTATGAGTGTGTGTGTGTGTGATTTTCTGACCGAGCCAAACCCCCACTGAGCAGAAATGTGGACACTTGAGCCGACACAGGCGCTCTGAAGTGCTGCTGAGGTGTCAAAACGTTGTTCACTGATTGGATATCACTGTGTCATGTGGTGGCTCGGTGTCCACTTCACACCTTCAGCTGTGATTTCTTTCAGTGTTGACGAGACTCGATAGAGCACGAGTCAGCAGAGGCTGTGGATCTATTCAAGGTTTACTGACATCTGGTTTGATTTTTCCCCCTTTTTTTAAGAAAATGCTTTGTCTCCGCTCTCAGTGTGGTCTTAATGGTGTTCCCACTCAAAGAGTATTGGAGGAGGAGGAGAGAGAAGAGGAGGGGGGTGATGGGGCTCTCTGGAGATTGTCTGTTTGCTGTGTTTACTGCCAAACCCTTAAGGACTTACAGGCACTTTCATCAGCACTCAGCAGTACATAATACACACCTCCCCGCCTGTGTTCGCTCAGCTTCTAATGTCTTATTTCACTCTCACACACTCTTATGCGTTTCTGAAAAACTATATATGACACCTTTGAGTCCCAGGGGTCACTTATGTCCGTCTGTAAGGCCTGATTACCATCTTCTAGTGGCAGCACACCATTATACATTTACATGAAAAAGATCTTACACCAGACATCATTTGTTTGAGCTTCCTTTCAGGGTTTCCCTGTGGGGCGGCATTGTCCTTAAAATGCACAAATCTCAGATAGTAGCTCTGGTTTTCAGGAGGCCTGTTTCTTTTGACGATTGCAAGCTTGATGGACGTTATCAGCCGCCATGTGACTCCAGGCTCAAACAAAAGCCTTGAGCAAATAGTATGTATGATTTTATTAAAAATCTTTCCTAATGTGTTGTTTTCTCTCTTTGGGCCTGTGGATTTTGCATGCTATTTGATCTGCCCTAAACATACATCTTTAATCTTAGCTGCAGGCTGTGTGAGAGGTAGTGCGTGTCACTGCCTCTCCACTGAGTCTGCGGGCCTGCTTTTACACCACTGCAGTCCCTCTGGGAGGCCTGCAGAGGGCAGCATGCTAAACACAGCATCCTCTCCTACAGCAGCTCCTTTACACCTGCACCACCCCCTCCTCCTACTCCTCCACAACTATCTCTATTAAGGTACATCTTCATTAGCTCACAAGAGGAAATAAAAAAAGAGAAGAAGAAGAAAGAATAATAATAATAATAAAAAAACAGGCTGAGAATGAAACCATCATGGGCCCGCGGGGTGTTCTACTGTTTGTACTGACACAGAGGACGAGTTATGCTAATTGAGAGTTCTTTGCATAATTAGGCAGAAAAAACTTTATCATTATTATTAGTGGAGAATAGCCAGACAGAGGGTAATTTCAAGTTTCCCAGCAGGGTGCTGGCAGAGAACAGAAACAAAAAGGACACACTCTCAATGTTATTCCTGCTGTCTTTTGATGCAGGGAGCATAATTCATCTAAGATACTTAGCCTGAGTACGCTTTAATGATGATGACTTTTCCCAATGTGATTTTTCAAAGTGTTTTAATGTATTGTCTTCATAGTGGATGTGTTTGCTGTGGTAAATTCGAGGACTGCATATTAAGTTATCCACCTAAATGAGATATTTTTTTCTTTCGTGTTTAATGAGCCTTCACTTTTTGCCATTTTTTTTTGCAGACATCTTCATTCTGCTTTTGTGCGTGTGCGAGTGCGTTGTGGTTTGTGGCACATGTTCGGTCCTGTGTTGAGACTGGGAATGTGTGATACCACTGAGAGGTGATGCGGCTAGCCGCTCAGCTACACAGGGCTGTGAGTAAGTGGGCCGTGGTTATAACAGGCACACAGGGCAGTCACAACAGAGTGCTGAATCTATTAGTTCCTCAGCAGGATTTCAGCAGGTCATTAGGGTTCAGTAAGATCCTGTGATATCCTGTTATGCACTTTACCTCTTCACTTAAGTTTGATGATGCTACAGCCAGAGTGTGTAGGAAGATGTCTTTTCCCTAGGAGCGCAGGGCCTGTGCTTGCTTGAAGACGGTGAACGATAGTTTATGCCGCAGTAAGTATTCCTTTCAAAGGCTTTACAAGGCACTGGGGATTAAGAGACTGTACCACACTCATCTCATTTGTGTCAGAGCCGAGAAAAGGGAGCACTCTAAACACACACTGCACCAATAAGCCGTATAGGATAGAGTGGAGATGAGGGCTCTCAGAAACATTGCACCTGCCCCAGTTGTTCTCCACCAACATGGCCGTCTGTGCACCGCCTGCTTCACAAATTCAGGGAACATTCCCTCGCTTCAAAGGTTCCCCTGCATTTTTTCATCTCTGTGCACCAGCCCACGGCCAAAACCACAGATTAATATTTCAAAACATGTTTCTTGCTTGCACCCCGACTCCCCCCTCTTCCCATCTCCCCGCTTCTCTCTATACCTCCCCTCCCTCCTTTGCCTCAATGATGCCCCCCACCCCCCAATCTCCACCCACCCACACCCCCAGCATCATCTCTCACACATGCAGCCCATTCCCTGTTCACCACTTATTCTCCTCTCGCCCCCGCCCCAACCCCAACCTGCCTGCCTCCCCGCCTGCTTGCTCGCCAAAATGTGTGATATTTTTCCATATCTCAAGTTTTGCTGCTCCACTGCTCTCTTCAATCCAATCACCAGTGCAGTATGTTTTATGGATTAATAAGAAATGATCTTGGAAGGTCCAGTCAAGGCAGCTGAGGAGCCAAAAGCAGAAGGATGAAGTGATGAAACAGAGGGGGAGAGGGGCAGGGTGCCGTCTGCAGTCGAATTTTAATGAGTACCAAGGGGAATATCCAATTTTTTTTTTTTTAATGGGGTATCCTTCTGGTGCTTTGCTCTAAATCACTGTCACACAAACAAGGTATTTCCCATCATGCCTCTGATTTGGCTTGGTAACTGTGTCATCCCGTGGCAGAGACACCTCACCGACGCACCTGCTCCGCAATCCTAATTGAACAGATGATCTGCCAATTTGTCATGTTTATCTTCAGAGGCGTTCTGGCGTCAGTGCCCCTGCTCTGCTCAGCCCCCTCAGAACACAGTGCAGATGTTAGCAGAGCCTTTTTTTTATGACAGATCTTGTAGTCATTACTGAATAATTCATTGCAACATTAATGTCTTTAGATAGCATCTCCAGCATCTTGCTCTGCCTTTTTGGCTCCCTCTCTCTCTTCATTCTCCAGCTCCTCACAAGGGAAAACTTTATTATTCTCTCCACTGACAGCAAAGTATATGGATAAAAGATAATTGCCTGGCTTGACTCAGCCATTGATATGAAAATAGAATTGAAATTATTCACCGTGTTTTAAAGGTTAGTTGAAGGTTATTATTCAGGGAAAGGTGTTCTGGAAAGGAGTGTCTATGCGCAGCCCAGTGGCAGACCTGACAAGACATTTCTGAAAGGCTAATATGCTATGCATGCTGCAAAGGCCATGCAGTGAATAAACAGAAAGGGTCTCCTGAGATCTTAACACAGGAGAAGTCAATTATTTATGAGCAAATTATAGCTCACTCTGTGCATAAATATGATACGCTCCAAAAAAAAAAAGAATGAAAAAAAAGATGTGGGCTTGATTGTGAGCACACCCCACTTTCTTTTATTCACTATATTGTTTGTCCTTTCATTCGCGCTTCCCTGCATGGTGGAATGTAATATGAACACTCTAATGAAGAGCGAGAGAGTTTTCTCAACCAGTTTAATGTATTCGATCCGTTGCATGCTTATAGGCTTGTTATGGTTCAGATGGACTTTGAACATGGGCTTAATAAATCACCTCCGCCAGCAGTCGTCTGATGTTTCTGCTTAACAGCTGCTCTGATGTCTGTGGTTGGCCCAGCACTACTTACGCCACTCTCTATTACCATGGCAACTGTGGGGACGTATGCAGGTAGCATGCTGTAAGCTGGAAGAAGTCATGGTGTGCTTTTTGATAGCAGCCATAGAGGAGCAGACAGCCGCCTGCCTGTCTGTCTGTCTGTCTGTCTGTCTGTCAGCAGGCGGCTGGTCCGCTGCACATGTGAGCTAATATCTAGTCAGGTTTGTCTTTTAAAGATTCCTTTATGCATTTTAAAGCTTTGTTTTTCTTTGTTCCCTGACTTGAATGAGTGAGGTGTAATGATATTGTTTGGTTTGTTTTCAATTCACACTTAAAAATCCGTTTTAGAGTATTTATGAGCAGATTTCCTCTCGTATATCTTTATTTATAGGCAGGAGCATAAAAGCAAAGTAAGGCTAAACAAATCAGTTTTCACACACTGATTTGAAGTCAGATTGGAGTCTGACTTCCATGTAAAGGCATCAAAGAGAAGTGAGACGAGAGGCAGAAATGAGCACTTCTTCTAGGAAGATGCTGTGGTTCACACCTCCTCTTCACCTGTTTCCTCAGCCTCTCGTTCGATCCTTTTTCTGTTCATCGAGCTTCGCTGACTTCATTCAAAGATGCAGGTGTGATCACTCACCCATTCACTGTTAGTTAAGACCACCTCTTCTGATCCCAAAATAGACAGTTCCAGTTCCTTCCATAAAAAAACACCTTGCTTTTTAAATATTTCATATAAATTTTCGATTTGTCAAAGTCATTCAGATACTTGATTTATTTGTTTTTTTTAAAGAAATGCATAAGTATGAATAGAAAGTGCTCTCTAGGCTCAGTATTGCAGAATTGTGGCTTCCCATTTCTCAGTTTTGTTTTTGACATCAGCTACTGTGCTGCAAGTACGGATGGGAATTGATCAGAATTGATTAATTCTCTTATGAATTGTCATTGGGTTGTCATTGGCTCCATTTTGAGAGTCACTACCATTATTAAGCAGAAATAAAGAGAAATAAAGAGAGATTTGTGCAAATTAATTGCATGTTGTGGATCAAACATAGCAGCCTAATGGGGTTGTTTCTGTCCTGGATGCAGTTTTTCACTTTACCATTTATCTCGTGCTTTTGTGCAATAAAAAAAGTCCACATTCATGCTCTAGACTACATTGTTATTTTCCTCCTCTGACATGCAAACTGAAATCAGCCAATTGCAAGTGCTAGAACTGATAAGCACAATCGATAAGCAGGCAGACTAACAATTCCAAGAAAAAATGACTGCTGGGAACCAGTTTTCTACAAGAGCCGGTTCTTGATTCCCATTCCTAACTGTAAGGCTTGGTTATTCGATTGTGGGCTAAAACATTCAGCACTGCTGCTGCGCTTTCATGCAAGTGTTTCCACTGGATCATACAGGGGCAGATTTAGGCCTCCACTGCTGATGACAGACGGCATCATGTCGATATCTGTCTGCTCTTCTGTGTCAGGCCTCGAATAAAGATCATTGACACCGTATCTCTCTCCCTCCCTCCCACCTTCCTTCCTTCAGCCCTGTCTTGCACTGTGGAAAGAAATTGGATCCTCTTCTTAAAGCTAAGCACTTCAGGATGAAGTTTTTCTGAAGCCAAAACTGCTTGTGTGATTACAGACAGATCGATACCTTGTGGTGTCTCCAGCCAGCTCACCCTGCTGGCACAGGAAATGATGCGATCCATGCAGCTCTGACATTGACAGGCCCTAGGGAGGCAACAGCTTCACTTACTAGAAAAATGCTCTCCATTAGCTCGGCTGGGTGGCTTTGCCCTGTCATTGTTATGCTAGCGAGACTGTGACATTTATGTTATGTGGATGGCAAATGCCTTTCTCATCATCTGCTCACAGCACAATTTAAATTTTCATCAACTTTGATGGACAGCTCCTGAAGAATTATCATCAAGAAAATGAAATCTTTCCTGACCCTAAATGCCACCGCTGCTGCCACTCCTTGACGGTGTCCCACAGTGCTGCTGACAAAGGCTGTAGACAGTCACACAGTGTCTCCCTTCAAGCTGCTGCCCTTTAGCTCTTGTGTTACTGATCAGAGGTTAAACCTCACGGCTTTTCTCATAGTCGTGGAGAGGCCTGGTGAGAGGCCACGTCCTTTCTCAGACCTCAACAACACCCAGACCCCATGCCCTCCCCTCTGCCCAGGAAGTGGTACTCATATCCATGTCAGAGAATAGTGGTACTTTAGAGCAGAATGTGTGTGTGTGTGGGTGTGGGTGTGTGCGTGTGTTTACGGCTGAGCCAGCATCTCTTAAACCCAAGCACTTGTATTGACCCACCTCCCATCTCTTTCCCTCTCTCTCCCTCTCATCCCCCACGGTTTCCTTGTTTGAAACAATATAGCCTGCCTGTTGTTATTGATTCAGAAGATTGGACCCTGGTAAGTGCTCCTTCGAGTCTGGTGTTATATTAAGCAATTGTTCCAACAGCAGATGACAGGGCTGAGAAAGTTTTGGCTGACTCTAATAGGCCTGGTATTACGTGTGTGTTAATTGATTGGATAGCAGAAGGGGCAGGGGGGGGAGGCTGACTGTGAGAATTCAGGGCTAAGCAGCTGATAGTTGGACACTAATTCGGAACATTCGAACAGTGTGACAAAATCGCTGTGGTCCAAACAGTTACATACACTCGCTTAACGACACAGGCCGCTCTCTTGTTTTGATGAAAGCACATGATAATAACATGACCGTACACAAAAAGAAAAGTTTAGAACTTGTCTAAGGGGCAGATCAATCCATACCCTCAATCTTTTTTTCTTCTTCTTGGCATTAGTGAAGCCTAACTTCATCCGGTCGGCCATGCTGGGTGTATTTGCCAAAGCGCCTGAGCTGCACAGCCAGTATCCAGACATTGTCAGCAACACAGGGGTAGTATTGCATGGAAGGTTGTTTTATGGAAGCCACCCGAAGTAAACGCTCCATTCATCCTGTCTGTCTGCACTGGCCTCCATTTCCTCTTCTGTCACACGCATGGTTAAGACCAGCTTGAAGCATTTATCACAGAGCCAGAACATGGGGTGGGGTAGGTGGTGTGCTGGTGGAGATCAAGCAAAGGGAAACCGAGCCCACCTTGCTCTTTGTTTGTCTAACATCCAAACATCTCTCACTTGTCAGGGAAACATCAGCAGTGAAATCCCCCCTCAGTTCTGCTGTCAGAGCTGCACAGCGATTCAGCATCAGTCTGATGTCTCTGGAAGTGATGACATTATTTTGACAGTCGTAATGCATTATGCATCTAATTCCATTAGCTGTGAGTGGTCATCGTTTGTTTTCAATGAATTTAGTGTGCGTGTGTGTGTGTGCACGTGGGTGTGTATGTGTGTGTGTGTGCGCGTGCACACATCTTTATTTTGGTCAAGTGAATCCCATTAGATTCCATTTCCAATAACAGCATGTTCTACTGTGGTTGCATTTCAGTAGAGAGGTAATTTGCTAATGGCATGGCCCTTATTAGAAAGCAATTATTATTAATTACCAGTGGGTGATACAAGAGCTGATTTAGTCTTTAAAGCCCACTGTTTTTCTGGCAGTGTGGCCAGTGTGTGAGTGTGTGTGTGCACATATTTGTGTGTCTGTCTTTCTCAGAGATGATTGCCAGCCCCACGCCATCGCCCTCACCTCCCACTGGCCTGCTGCCAAGCAGCGACATTGTCATTATCAGTGTGCCAGAGGGCTGGGTAAATGTCATTATTGTAGCTTGTGGATTCCTCCAGGGAATCAGCAGCTACCCGTTTAATTTCTCTAACAGCCCGGGAAATATTTGTTGCATCACCAGCCTGGTTCATGGCAAACATCTATCGCTGCTATGCAATTAACGACATAGATCATTTACATAGTCACAGAGCTAATTTTCATAATGTTCCCTTTATTATCAGAGGAAGAAATTAACCCAGGAATTTATTTACACACCCACTGCAAATGGTAACAGTGTGCTAATTGGCTGTTAGATGATTAATAAGCTTATAGCACATGCTAATGAATGGTGCACTCACTGTTTCAGAGGTGCTCCAGCACTGTGCTTGTGTTTTGGCAGCTTAATTAGACAGATAATTATGTACTTGTTGCTTTCACTTTCAAGCAAATACCATCAAACATTTTAAAAGATTAAAATGGCTTGCACGGGTATGCTTGTGTTGGTTCTGCTTTGTTTTAAATGGCCACAAAACATCAGGGCTCTGATTTGTTAGCATCCAGTGGGGTCTATAAAGGATCTAAATGTATGTATTTGGGGAATGTAGGCCTTCATTAGGTGGATAAATCAGAAATAAATAATGAATAAATTATTGAATATGACAACTACATTGAGTATGACTGCATGTAAAACAAGCAAATTCCCTAAAAACACATGATGTTTGGTAACATCTGCACTGAATTAACATCAAACATTCAAATTCCTGAAACTTTATCATCGTTAGTAATATAGTGATCATTTGATGTTCATGGTGCTGTTGCTCTTAAAAGACTATGTCCACTCTTAAGTAACTCTTAATTTCATGAAACAATGACAAAATCCATCTGACGAGAAAGGCGAGTTTGCCTCATTATTGCAGTGTCACCGTGTTTAAAATGCTACTGGTTGGGTAGGAGGACAGAAAGAGAGCCCTTTTTTTTCTACTTCTCAAAACATAAAGCAGCTCTTTGTTGATAATCACTGCAGTTTGTAGCCGTCCTTACACAAGGCCCCAATCTGGAGCAGCTTCACAGAGAATGCAGTTTTGTGGTTTTGTTCTGTTTGCTCCCTATAGGATAAAAGTCAGTGGTTGGCTGTGGTGTTAAATCCTCTAGGGAAACTGGATATGAATATTTGATGTAAATCCTCCTTTTTATCAGCTGACATGACTCAAAGCAGGGGTCCTCATTGATCTGGTGTTATAAATACAGATTCAAAGAACTCTCCCCAAACAACTCCCTGATTAAAGCTGTGTTTATACGTTCTGTTCATGACTGAGTGAGATTCACACGCAAGCCCAGAAGAATGCCCGTGTAGTAGGAGCAAAGCTGTGAACAGGCTGTCTTTAATGTGGCTCCCACTGGCTGTTGTGAACACCGAGTCTCTGGATCTGCTTCAACTCATTAGCTCCCAAACTTGGACTGAATCTAATATGTCATGCTCATGAATCAAATCCACAGAGAGATGAGCAGATACAACAGAAATACAAACTGAGACATGTTTTCCCGATGTATGGTTCAACAGATTTGTTTCCTGTGGATCTCTGTGGCATTTTTTTCTTTTTTGTTAACATGCTAGTTTTCATATGGCAGAAGATATATTGTGCAAATGAGTTTCTCTTTCATCCACAAAGCGAAAAGACACGCTTCTATCGCGCACACTCCAGCTTAATATGCATCTAATTACATTGTACATGTTGTCTGCTTTCTCTGATAGTCCCATTTGACCTTGACTCAGACTTCTACTGGAATCTCAATCCTGAATGCTGATTAAAGAAACTTGAATAGCCCCTGTTCCATTCTGCAAAGACAGATGAATTTCGAAACTGCACGCCAATAGTATTTCAATAGGCTCTTGGCCTTCTGTCAAACGTCCATTTGTGAGTTTAAATGACTGGTGAATTTCATCTTAATTACAACGAAGTTAAACCAAGCCCAGAGTTCATTCTCATTTTGTTCACTTTGCCAATTATGGATGTGGCTGGCAACGCTGTGGCTTCCACCTCTCATTTCTCAAACTCGTATTGTCCCTGGAGCAGAGAAGATTGGTACGTGCCTGACGTCCCGCCGCTGTGCTCAAAGTGAAGCAGATGAGATTACTCTGTGTGCATGAAGACGGTTTCACCTAATATCAACTATGAGCCTGCCCCATGCATACTAATCATATGGATATGCTCTTTGATATGAACCGGCTCTCACCTTCATTAGTGTATAAAATGAAACATACTTTTTTTCACATATTTGATATTCTGGGGAAGCGAGAGACTTCTGAGACTGATAACTGTGACAAAGACTCGCTATCTTCTCCTGCTCGGTTCAGTCTGCACTGAAGAAAAACCTCACTATAGAGCACATTAATACCCGGGAAACCAGGACAGAGAGGTATTTTTGCTTGCATTCAGCTGCTTTAAGAGGGACGGCTAATTCATGTTTTCCCATATCAGATTAAATTTGCTTTCTTCATGCATGTGCTAAAGATAATCTGTTCCAGAGCTCAGAGTTATGATTATCCTGGTGGCAAGGACAGAAACATAGAGAGGCTATAGCAGCCCTAAGTAATTAAATTAGCCCTGAATGGCTAATTGGATCAATTTGGAAGGCAGACACTGTCAAGGATAAGAGTAATCATCTATGCAGCAGCAATCTTTTATTGCTCAGCCACGTCTTGTAAAAAGACAAGGTGTGATCCAGAAGGTTAATGTAATTACTGTCCAATTCTCTCACTCACTGTGCACAATAATGCTAATTAATCTAAGATCTCTGGACTATAATGAAGCGCGACAAGCCAGGTAATGCTGATTATAGTTTTAAGGACATGACTGAATGTTCTCTGTTATTTCCTTGTCCTAGAGTCTGTGATGATGCTGTAATTAGAGCACTCATTTCTCGCACTTTTACAAGACTATTGCCTTCACTGAGAATTTGATCTACTGCAAGAGGAGTATATTTGGTTCTCACCTGGATGGCATTTAGTATGATAGTCATGCATTTCCCCCCAATAAAGCAGTGATTTACATTTCATCCAAGGCAAGCTCCCCCGGCTCAGCGAGGTGTAAAGCAATGTAATGAGAGAAAGACTTGGCTTATGAGCAGAGCATTCATATTCATTAGCAGCTGACATTAACATATGATGCCCGTGACTGATCTGTGATGCATGTTTTATGAATGCAGTTAATGGCACGCTGACAGCACGGTGAGCCATAAAGGACCAGAGCAATCCACCAAATGAAAGCCACAGAGCAGCGGGACGATTATTGATTCTTCCCTGTGTCCTATTGATCTCTGACGTTTTCATCTGGCACAGAGCTGCTAATCTGCTGTGTATCAGAGAGACACCCACAGTGCAGCCCATTGACTCTGCTATCAATAGCCACAAAGCTGGATATCATTAAATCCTCATCACTTTGTTTCCCCCGGCCAGCCGCCACAGACGACTGAGCACTCTGCGTGACCTCTGAAAAACCACTGTCCACTGGCTTGTTTATGGCCTCAGCTTCTGGTGCCTGGCATTTACTGCCTCCTTTTTAATAGGCCAGTGTAACAGCTTTGTTGTACACAGAGCTGATATTGACCACTGCCGAATAGTGTGTGACTGGTTTATCCCATCAAGTGAGTACATACAGGGCTTCAAGGTAGCCCACAGTTAATGGAAAATAAACTCTAGCTTTGTCTGCAAACAAGGACAATATGTGGCTAAAAGCCATCAAGGCAAGTGTTAAAAGCAGCTTACAAGCTTACTGAAAACAAACACTGGGTAAATTTACACATTTATAATCCCATACAGCAATTAAAACAGCTGGGTAATGTCTTTAAACTGTTCTCCCAAGAAAATCAGCAGCGTCAGTTCTCTGACCCAAAATGACACATTTGCTTTTTCAGTTATCAACATTGGGAGCAAAAGAGTAAATCTGGTGACATTGCTATAGGTTCAAAGTAGTCCACATGGGAACGGGTAAATTATACCTGACTGACTGTAAATATAAGAAAGACGCAGCCACCTGAGAGCACCTATCAGTTTGTGGGTTCTCCTTTTAAAGTTTGGCATTTTGGCATCATGAGCAGAAATTAAGGATAATGCAGACTCATCCTGTAGGTATTCCTGGGTCTCAAAGCAAACCCTACTTTATTGTCTGTTTTACGCCATTATAATGTGAACATCATGTTGTTTTAAATAAGACTTGAAAGTAACCACCAAAGCCATAAAATCACCAGGAAAGTGTTTACCGAGGTTATAAATAAAGCAAGAAGTTCAGTCACTTTTTCACTCACATGCCAATGGATGCATATACTGTATGACTCCAATAATTATGTGTGTGCTACTGCTGTTTAATTTAGAGGCCTCATTAGTATGTGAAAATAACTCTTATTATGTCACAATGATGTCATTAGGGTCAGTAATTTCTCCCAAACTCTCCCTGGATTAGCCCTTTAGCTACTAAGAACAAAAGAGGAAAGACATTCCTAAAGAGGAAAATAATGACTCTCTCTTGTTTATGCCTCTTCCCAGAGGATGAATAATGTGATAGGTCAGAGCGTGATAATATGCTCATCATTGTTTCCACCTTGCACTGTGACAAAGTACCAAGTAATCAGCAGGACAACACCAATGAGAAACATTGCAGAGATGATAGTACAGGAGGAGCCACTCTCCCACAGAAAATAGGGCCGTAGTGGGACAAGGACGGGTGACAACGGGATCAATGATGCTCAGGGTGTGGGGGTGACAAGGACAGGTGCCGGGGAGCACCCTACCAGGGGCCATTAGAGACGGAGCCTGCCTGCTGAGAGCAGACAGCGTGATAAACAGCTTCAGCTCTGATAATACTCTGGCTGATCAATAGCCTGTCTACCTGCTCTCCCTGAGGGACAAGCTGGAGCAGCAGCCATGACAGCTGACCCTCAGGTCATGTGTGTGTGTGTGTGTGTGTGTGTGGTGTGTGTGTGTGTGTGTGTGCAACTTGCTACTGTGTGTGTGTGTGTGTGTGCGTGTGTGTGTGTGTGGTGATGTGGTGTCTGTCGTACCAGGTCCCATGATCACATATGCACTTTCTGCACAGGGTAGGTTTGGGATGGTGAATGGAGCAAACTATCACAGAATCAGACGGAGCATCACATTGGCCTCTTGACCTTTCTGCCTAACCTTATCTTCACAGTGTAATAGAATCAACCAAGCATATCCAATTAGTATCTACGTGTCCTTCAGTGAAGCTCTAATGGTTTATTCATGGTAGTACATAGGAGACATTTTCACATTCTCCCCTGCCATTCTCACACAGAGTACTTTGTTCCAACTGTACTCCTCTTTTCTTTGGAGCGTTCATCCTAATAAGGGAGTGCACACAGGTAACATTTACTGTTATTACAGGTATTAGAACTACACCTGTACTGATAAGCTGAAGCATTCAGTTGAAGTGTTTTATGATTTTAGTACATTTTTTTAGGCAAAAATGCCATTCATCCACGTAAAGTGGCAGGTTTTGCCACTTTTCATTGTCTTTAATGATTGCAAAATGAAAACTTTGCTAATTGTACTGCTGACTAAAACGAGAAAACAAAAGTTGAAGGTGCTTTCTGGGTTCTGTTAAACTGTAACGGATATTTTTTTAATACAATTTTCTGATATTTTATAGACAAGAGGAAAGGCCTGGAGCCCTAATTATAACTGACATGTGTGTGACATGTAGAAGCACTGATGACAACATTGTCATTGACATTATGTCGATAGCATTGCTGTGTTGGCAATGCTAGATGGTAATTTCTGCACCTGTGAAAATGAATGAGTCTCCGTAGGTTTACAGTTGCTGTAAATTACTGATATTTATTTTGTGCAGCTTTGACATTCTAAATATTGCACTTTTACTCCACATATTTGCTCAACTGTCGTCAGTTTTTATACAAACTATTTTTTCTGGCTTGTCTAATGCTTCTATTGTCACAATGAAAAGAGCCATAAATCCCTTACAAGTGTCATGAAAAAAAAATCCACCTGTTTTGGATAAAAGTAACTAAATGAAAGCAGAAAGAAGAGGAAGTAATAGTGTTTGGGCAAGTAGTTGCTGTGCTGCATCAGTGGGTGGATGTGGAAAAACAACAAGAAGTGAGACCCGCGCGCACATACGCACACACTTGCACACACATGCACACATACTGTGTTGTCACTCACTGAGGCAAGACCACATATCTGCTCTGAAGTCCTTTCTTCTCAACGTGCCTGTGTTATCGCACAGCTACAGTTGTGGCTTCAATGGCGGTGAGACATCCTGACTTGGAAAGTGAGACTCCATATCTTGAGCAACCCCACAAGCCATAAACCACAGGCAGCAGCTTCTGCAGCCCAGCTTGCTGTGACTTCAAACACTAACAAGCTGGAATAACATTTTGCTTGGGGTGGCTTCCCTTGACAGCTCCCAGCTGCTGGCAATCTGATGGAAGTAAGACAAGATTTATTACAGGCCTTGTCGCATTTGGATAAAACCTAACCACATCGTATAGAAACTGTGGGATCACAGAATGTGTCATTACAGCTTCTTTCTCTGAAGATCCGCACAAGATCCAGGCTGGAATCAATCCACTGGAAAATCAATTTCTGTGTCTGAGCTTGCATCCCGCTGTCAGTGGTTCTTGAAAGCGATGTGTGGAATTGAATTGACATTTTAGGTTAACAGCGAAGCGGCTTCAATTTAAGCGACACGCCAAAATCAGAATAAAATACTAAAATAAAATAACAATCATCATCATAGGAAGAAGAAGCTGAAAAACCGTCATCCCACATAGTTTCAGCTCTCATGGTTTGTTGAGGTCTGTTTTTCCTGCGTGTTATTTCACAACAGGAAATGTGAAGTGAAGATGAGCCGGCAGTCTCAACCCCTGGGAGTATGGAATTACAAAGTGTGCATATGTGGGAGTCTGCATTTGAAAAATTCATACAGTGCTAGAGGACAGCGGTGAATTGTGCCTGCTGAATCACCCACTTAGCAATGACTATCAAATACACAAAAGCAACACTTACTTTACTTGACAAGTCTCAGCATGTAGTGCTGTCACAGTTCACAGTGTTACTTCATACCTGTGAGACAAGGAAGTGAAAGCACAAGTGAGCAATGCAGTTTCACCATTAAAAAGAAAAAAAAAACAAGAAGTGGGTGGAAAGTATATGAGTAGATTTGCACTTACAAAAGGAGTTTGTGAGCTGTCAGCACTGCTGTTGAAAGGTCAAGTACTCACTGTCTGTGAGAGAGACAGTATGCTGTGTCTGCATATGGTAAGACATCAGCTCCGTGAGGCTGCAGAACAAATCTATCACAGATGCTCCGACAGACGAGCTGCTCAGAGCCGATAGGTGACACGTCGCTATAACCCAGCTCCTATCTTGCCATATTGTTTTCTAAACTGCTTTGCCTCCTCTCACCTTGACTTCGGTGTGAATTTCAGTACCGCAGTGGCTCAAATTACATTAGAAGCTGCGGGAGCTGCACACGTCTAGCTTACACAGAGCACAGCTTGCTTGACTTTAATGAAATTATAATTAGGCGGTTTGTTTAAAACAAAACAATATGAGCAGGACGTCACAGGATACGTGCTGTTTGTGCTCCTGAGAAATGGACACGGGAAGACGCTGAGGCCACCCACCTCGACTTCAATATGAGGCAGGCGGGCTGTGGCCGCAAAAGCAACGAGCCCTCTCTAACCAGATAAATCTCTTCTTTCATGAACCACATGAGAGGGGCCTACATCTGCAGAACATTTCAGACTACATTTGGACTCGGTGCAACATACAATTTAAACATCAGAGAGCTGTGAAGAGGTGGAAATTAGGGATTTGGGTTTGTATGATGGAAATTTCTGTGGTTACAAAAACAGGATGAGTGAAGGGTGGCTATTCATCTGAGCTGGGTGGATTAAACAGAACACCTGTCTGCCTCAGCGGCTTGCCTTTCCTCTGCATGTCTGTCTGTCTGACTGGCTTTGGGTGTGTGTGTGTGTGTGTGTGTGTGTGTGTGTGTGTGTGTGTGTGTGTGTGTGTGTGTGTGTGTGTGTTGGGGTGCAACAATCTTGAGAAGCTCTGCAGACATATTGTGATGCATGATTTTTAGACAGAGCGCATCTTCGTCATCAATAATGTTCACCTATGCAGAGTTTGCTGTTGGTGAATCATCATCCGTGTGCCTCCCAGATGGGCTAAATGGAGTTAAGAAATGGAAGTTGATGTTGGCGATTGTTTGGTTTTTTTCCTGCCCTTTCCCCACATTATTTTGATTTATAACAGCAAGTCAGATTGCATTGCGCTAAAAATAACAAAGGAGCAGAAGAAGCACTCGTGGTTCTGTGATTGTATTGATTCTGATAGCTGGCCGTTGTGTTTGTGTGGCTTGGGGCGTATTTTATTGAGGGCAGTGAAATAACAGAGGAGATGGGCTGGAAGTTTTCTATGTATACCAATCAGAATTTATAAATTGCTCCATTACCTTTATTTCCCTTGGTTACTCTGGGAACATTAGCAATCATTCTCTCATGGGCTTGGCTCATAAAACTAATAATCTGGTGATTTAGTGCCTCGTGGCACAGTGCACCCAGTCTAGCCCACTCTAATCCATTCATCTTGCCACCTATTAGTTTTATTTTGGAGGGACAAATTGCTTTCTGAGAGAAAATGGGTCAATAGGTGTCCTCTATTAGAAATTGCTAACAATGTAACTGCTTTTTTTCTTTTTCTCTGTCCATGTGTTTGCTATAGTGAGGCTGATTATCATTCTATTTGCATACTGGGAGGTTGCCTCAATTATCTTTCTTGGGCTGCATGACAAATTGCAAATAGCCAAGGTTATATATGCAGTACTTAATTTATTCTGCATTTGCTTCTGCGAAAGTGTATGTGTGTGTGTGTTTGTCTGCGTGTGGGAGTTGGGCTTGATTCGCTGTGTTTGTGGGGCTCAAAAACAAGGCCCTCGCTACACATGCATTTACATGTGTACAGCTGGCCGTGCTGCAATATGAAATCAGCATTTTTCTATTTCTTTTGTGATGATAGAGATGGATGTCAGTGCTGTGAGCTGAAAAGACTTCTGCTGCATGGTGGCTCCATCCCACTGTCCCATTAGTTTCTCCCCAGGGAGAGAAAGACCTGGAATCTGGGGAGACAGACCCAGATTAGCTCACAAATCACTGCCCTGGGGACCATTGCAAAGCAGTGACTTCATCATTCTGAGACTTTTTGTCCTGTGATCTGGCTGACGATGCATTCCAGCAACAGTCGCTTTCAGCTGATATGAGTTGGCAGCAGACTGTGGTACAACACAGTCCACCCAAAACTGCCAGGGTTATTCAGCATCTATATGACTGCAGTAAGTTTGTCATTCCAGTTACTTGTTCTGTTTGTTTTACATGCGAACCAGCAAAGTTAAAGTTTACTTTCTAAACTGCACTTGCAGTGAAGTACACACTGAAACATTAGCTACTAGTTATTCTTGTTTGTAATTGAAAGTAACACTAATTCTTATGCTGCCTTAGTACAAATCCTGCAGTGCTGTTTCTGCTACTTGGTGGCTGCCACTGGCTGTGAAGTAGTTGTTTGTGAGGCCCAATGTGGAGCTGGGTCTGTAATAAGGTCTGTGGGTCCCTCCCTCCATCTCTCCCTCAGAGGTCTGTGGTCACACAGCTGGCCCCATCTGGCCAACCGCTGCAACCTCACCACTTCCCCTCTCTGGGTGGGATGACAGTCGCAGGGAGCAGAGAGAAAAGAAGGATGGGGGGTGGTGAGGGGGGTTGCCCTTCCATTGGTCGTCCCCAGATGCGGCCTGTCTGTCTGGCTGACTGGAATTTGCTGTACATACAGTATACGAATAGAGAGGCTTTTAGACAAACAGGGAGGGTGTGTTTATGTATCCTAAAATGAACCCCTCACAGTCACATGGCACCTTTGTGGTCTCTGGACCGCAGCAGCCCGTCCCACGTCAGCGGTGTGTTCTTTCTCCGTCAGGACACACACCTCCACACAGCTGTAATACAGACGTTTATGAAAAGTGAGGCATGCTGTCCACTAATATCATTATCACAGCACACAGTGTGCAGCTGACAGCGAAAACAAATGCTACAGGGTGAACTTCTGCACTAAATAGAAGTTGACAGTTTTAATTCTGGTTCCTCTAGGGACTTGCTTTAACTGGCTGAGAGGAGTCATCTCCCACAGTACACCCTGGTCTTACTTTGTTAGTCCATGAAGGGTGGAGGGGATGCATTTGTCGCATGAGGGGAGTCATCGTGGTCCCCTGGCGGCTGGCCTCTGTCCCCAGCAGGCTCTGCTGATGTAATCTGCCAGACTAAAACTTACATTTACACAGGATGCACAGATGAGATAAGAGGCCCCAAGGCCGACTTATCTGCTGCTATCAGAGGAGAGGAGCCGAGCCAACTTTCCTTCTCCTTCTCCCCCTGTGTCCTACAGCCCTGTTGCTCTGTCAGACTGCAGCAGATTTGTGTAATGACATCAGAGGGAGACTGAGGCCTGGCGACAGTGGCCCAAAGGCGCCCGGATCATAAACCTAATTGGTGGCTGTCGCAAGTTAACTACATAGCAAATTTCCACATTCTCCCGGCGCTGCTTTATTATTTGAATTGCTGCAAGCTGGGAATAGCTGTCTTAAACAGCTTGTATCATTTGTAAGCAGCTTTTGTATAGAGTTACTTAAGCCTATATAAGTGTTTTGGTAGAGGAATGTCACTATACCTTTATTTGAGTCCTAGCCTTTACTTAGCTTGCCTTTTATTATGGAGGTTTGGGGAGCACGAGGGCAGGTAAGTAGGACACAATGGGGGAAACATAATGTGCACATTTCTGAAGAATCTTTAGCCTCTTTGCCTAAGGAGCCATTATAATGATGTGTAGGCTGTCTCGGTTACAAAGCCATAGCCACTGCACGCAACCATAGTATCTCTGCCGGAGGCGCACACACACTACACTACCACATTCAAAATACCGTGTTTGGCCCAGCCAATCGGCTGGCTCCAGAGGCCAGGGTTAAGCGGCTTCCCGACCTCAAAGCAGTAGGTCAGTGTGGAGAAAAAACATCACACAAGAGCCACAATTGCAGCCCTCAAACATGAAAAGTCTCTTTTTATTTTTGACAGGCTTCCCACTTTTAATGGCCGGGTCTACGTGCTGCATAAACAAACAGTGGAGCTTGGTCTGCACAAGCAGCCAACAGCAGCGGCTTTGGTGGTGAGCTGGATTACAGGCTACGATGGAGCTGTGGTTAAGATGGCACACACTGAGCTCTACTTCGACTCTGCGACAGTCAATCGAGCTTCTCTCCCACTTTCTAACAGCTCAGTGGTGACTGCAACATTTCCAGATGTCAGAGTTGTGGCTTCTGCGCTAGCCTGTCCACACTGCAAGGTTCTCTTAGGTGTAAAGTATTTCCTGCATCTGCAGTTGATTATAAACAGCAGTGAATTCATTTCTTCAGACACTTTAGAGACTACTGGAAATTATGTTTAAATCCTATACCTCCCATCCTAACATCACGACCTTTTCCCACAGGAGCAGACAAATTTCTTCTAAAGAAAAAAGCCCCAGTTGAGTTTGAGTTAAAGAGGATTTAATTCCTCAAATAAAACTTAAATACAAAGTCAGGAGTGGAGTTCACTCCTGCCGGGATACAATACTATCAAATCCACCCTGTCATATATGTATATATGTTTGTGTGCATGCTACTGCTGCTGTGATGCATATGCTTGTGTTTGCTCCTCCTATTTCTGTTGCAACACCTCCTTTTTCCAACACTGCTAATGACAGCAAGTTTAATTAGTGCCAGCAGATCCCCCCACTAACAGTAACTTCATTATCCGTTGTCAGCAGGCCAAGCAACACTGCACATAAACACAGCTCATTATGACTGCGCTCGATCTTTTTGTCTCCTCCCTGCTCCAGAATCTCACACTATTCATCTGGATCTATCTCTCTCTGCATATACATACATAAATCTCGCAGTATAATGAGGGTCCTCCAGTTGGGATGGATGGGAAGCCGTAAGGTCATTTTTCTCTCCCTGCAGAGACTGAAGCCAAAAATAAGCCAAACCCAGGCTTTTGTTATTAGCTTCCTACTAAAAGCTAGAGACAGCTGTGATGTGACATGTGTTTCATGTGCAAAATTGATTTTTGGCAGTTTTTATCCAAACAGTAAATTTGAAGATTAATATCAAATGAGTCTTAATCACGACACTGTTAATTGGAGTCAGACATGGTTTTAAACAGACGCTGGAACCAGTGTGGAATCTGTCTCGTATTGATTTATTCCCTGACCCATAAATCTAATGCATATTGCTCTGCCGCTTGCATCAAAATGCATCGATTGACCCGAGATCAATTTTCTAAAATAAAGACCTGCAATGCTCTGTGAAGGTTTATGCAGTCCTTACAGTGGTTCTGGCAGTGTAGATGTAACACTGTGCCAGTAAATCCAATCTCAGCCCACAGAGGAGTGATTTATGAGACTGCAGAGGGTAAGCTTTCATGACTTCACTCTCTTTTCTGGAGAGCTTTTGTATGACATGTAAATGTGATCATTTGCCTGGTCAATTATCCTCCATCTTTACTCTGTTTGACTGACTCTGAGCTGCATTTCAGCACTGTTTGGCTGCTGATAGAGAGATAACCTCAAGCCTTGTTAGATTCCTGACAGGCGTGGCTTGTCAGTCTGTGGTACTGAAACCTCCCTAATCAAAAAATCTCTTGGAGTGAGCCAGTGGATTCTGCAGGGGTGAGCGTCATCAAAGCCTTTCATGTTCTCTGGCTAAAGGGAGCGAGAGAAAAGAGGAGAAAGCTTTAGCAGGTACACTGTGCTCTTTGTTTACCCTTTCTCTTACCAATCTGGTGCACAGATGGCCAACAATTATTTCTCTGTGTGCGCATAGCCGCTGGCGAGCCACCAGCTTTTTTAGATTGGTGTAATCCTTTATTATTTATGATTGTCTGGGATTTTTTTGGATCAAGATTGAATACAATCTGTTGAATAACTGAGAGGAGCAGAGACAGCAGAGAGAAATGAAACGCAAACAAAGAGCGGGAATGGAGAAGTCAGGGCATCCATAATGAAGATGTGATGCTCACTGTTAGCAGAACTGCTCCTGAATCCAGCACACTTTAATCCCATTAACACTGACTAAATATACCATTTGTTTTAAGCTTGCCAGTGGTGGTGTTTATGCTAATAGCCTGCCTGCTTCAGGCGATTTCAGAAGACTTTTGGAGGGCACTGGCTAATAATTAGATTTAATAAGGAAGTCAATTTCTATCCTCATTTGAAATAAAAATAAGAGGCTTAGCCTCTCATAGGACAGGCATTAATTTGTTGATTTGGTCTCGCTTTCTCTCTCAGGGCTTCTGTCTCCATAATTCTTTAACCCTTTTTTGTCCTTGTTTAGGGGACAAGTTGGAAATAAATAGGCTGACAGCAGTATTCTGGAAACCACACATACCTTTTCTTAACTGGGGGGTCGGAGCCTATACCAGCTGACATTGGGAAAGAGCAGGGGTTATCCCTGGAAAGGTTTGTCAGTCCATCACAGGGGCGACACAGAGAAACAGACAGCCATCTGCTCTCGGGTCCAATTCCCAATTAGCAATTAACCAAACAGGCACATATTTGGAGTTTCACAGGAAGCAAGCAGTGATGAAGGCACAGGGAGAACATGCAAACTTCACACAGAAAGAAAGATTCAAGCAGTGCGATGCATCGTTATGAGGCTCAGGCCATTTTCTTATCAACAGTATTAGCATGACAAATTCTGCAATTCTGTAAGTCTGAGTTACCTCCAACTTCTGACAGGTGGCTGAAGGAATTAGGAAATGTGCTACACCTAGAGAAAAGATACACTGTGCCAAATAAACCAGGTTTATTTCAGAAAATCTCACCAGTCACCAGTCTGATTGGAAAAACTGGCATGAAGCTTTATTGGTGTTACAGACTAACAATGTCATATTGTAATCTGAACCTTAACTTGGGTAAGTATGTAACAAAAACAAAAAGAAAAGCTCCAACTGTCCAGGATGTCTGACCCTAGAACCTTCTTGTTGTGAGGTGACAGTGCTAACCAGCACCCGGCAGGTTTGTTTTAGGAGCCAATAGCATTTAGTGTTTCTTGTTATAAACTATGCAGTGATATGAGGCCTGTAAAGATATGAATATTAGAAAGCAGGAGGATAGGAACTCTGAAATAAAGTGCAAAGGCCTTAGTGATTTTTTTTTTTTTCAAACTACATTTTTTCTTTCTTTTTTTGCCACCGCTGACTGTGATATAGGCTGGATAGGTGCTACTGTTCTGACCTGTCCCGCACAGCATAGCTCATCATGCCGGTCGACTGCTGGGAGCTGCTCTGCTGGACTCGTGAGCAGGGGTTCCAGCTGGAGGAGCGCTCTGATCTGCTGTCAGACAGCAGCCTTACTCTCCTCTATCCTGATAACTTCCTCAGCTCTCTATTATTCTTCTAGACCCAGTTGAGCTGGGGTTTTTTTCTTTCTCTCTCTCCCCCTATCCTTCCACTCTGTCTCCCTTTTTCAACTTAATAATGGAATCAAGCGCCCCTCCAGAGCAAGCAGCAATGCTGGCCCCTGGTGAAGGAATCATTTTCAGTGAGCATGTGTCAGTCAGCAGGTATAGGAGCACTTGTGGAGTCAATTTGGCATGGAGGAGTAGAGCTATAATACTGTGTGCCAGAGAATATGAAAAGCTCCTCAGTGAGGCAGAAGTGGTGAAATGCAGTATATTATGACAGAAGCTTGCGGTCTCATAAGAAGATTTCTGAGATACTACACAGCTCACATTGTCATTATGGAGCTAGTTAAAGTGGTCTGCTTACTATTCATTACCCTCGGTGATAAATTCAGCTGTGCTTCATCACATCTCTCACTGCTGAGGTGTTGCCCTTCGTACATCACCATTTTATATAAGTGGATGTAATGTTCAGACGCCTCTTGCATGGCCTGTTACCTTGACAACAATTTTTTTTTCAAGACAGTCATGTGAAGTCATTCCCATGCCATGTGAATGTAATCATGACCCATAACTGAATTTAGCCCCCCACCAAAAAAAATTAATCTTATTAACAATTTAGAAAACTGGATTAGAGTAACAAAATCTTTGTTGTACAGCTCAAGGTCCTCTCAATCAACTGGTACAGCTTGATCCTCTGATCAGTTTAATGTTGACTTTGCCAAGTATTTACGTCTGGATAGTGCACACACAGAAGCAGACTGTCAGCTGGGAATAATTCAATATGTAGACTGGCTGCCTGCAACTAGCTGTAATGTGCAGTTGGTTATGAAAATAGAAGTGATGCAGCTAAAAATGTCCCGGGCTGAGGCTCTGTTGAACAAGCACTCGCTTCAGTCATTCTGATTCTTGATTATACTGAGTCAAGAGTGGGAGTGGAAAAAAAAAGTTTAGAAAGGCTACTGTTTGCAAACATCACCTCTCTGAGAATAGGCTGCTGTATTTAAGTGGGTAAGAATATATCTGGCAGTCCTCCAGCTCGGCACTATGTTGTGGACACAGCAATCAGAAAACAACAGCAGGGCATACATGAGGCTGCAAGAGGATGGAGCTTTCAACCATGAGCGCAGGTTCAACACTGAAGCATTTGGAACACGGAGCACGGACTTCTGAAGCTTTCCTCTGCGTTAGCTCAGGTCCCAAGCGCACCCAGTGAATAATCAGTGTCCTCACAACATATGACACAACTTTAATTGAAAACAAGTGAGTCATGGTTGCAACTGAGATGAATAGATTAACAAACATCAATAAATTGTGAAGACAGATTTATTGTTACCCTCAGGCTGTTTTTTAAGTGCACTGTGGCTCTCTGGGTGTGAACAATGTCCCATCAATTCCCTCAACTACTTTTCTGACAGTCTGACAAAGCCAAATGAAAACACATTGCTGTGGTTTGGTTTCACGTACTTATTTTTGGACTATATTTAATATGCATGATGTTAGCAGTTTAAAACATTAAGGTGTTGTCTAGAAACAAAAAGGTTTTACTTGCACAAAGTGAATGTGAAAGAAGTCGCTCTAAAATTGAAGGATCCTGTTATCACGTAATAACCTTGGCGGATGAGCTGCATACATATCGTTTAATAATGATAATCGTTTGCTCTACACTGTCTAATTTTAGTGTGTTAATAACGTGTGAATTTTAAAGAGATTTTTATTAAGTCGTGTTAAGGAGGGGGGAAAAAACTCCAACAGTAAAATATGTTTGGCAATTTCTTTTCAGTTGTCTGCTCTAACAGGAAATTAGTGTGAAGCTGATCCTCCTGGAAAAGAGCAACGGCCTTGATGCTATAAGGGGATTTGTTATATTGGCCTATCTTTGCAGAATAAAAGAAAGGCTAGGAGACAGATTTACATTTCCCCCATCACTGAAAAACTTACTTCATTTGTATCCAGATTTGAAAACCCAATAGAAATGAAAGTATGTTCTTAAAGAAAAATGTGTTCAGTCCACAGATGTTTCAAACTACAAGTGGGTCCACAGTTTAATGCATTTGCTCAGAGAGCTGACTTTTTAAACTGCTGGTTGTGTGTGCATTGTTGTTGCTTTGTGTGCTTATCATTGAGAGTTGTTGATTGCAGGGAATATTAATTTCGGAGTATTGCTTGGTTATGTCCCACCCCTCCCGAGCCGAGGGCTATGTAGAGCACCGGATTCCTGCCAAAAGCCTCTTTTTGTTTTGAGACACATTTCATGTCTGCATTTTTCTCCTTTGATAAGACTTTCATCCTGTTTTCATTGATTACTGTCTGATGAGTCATCCTGATAATACAGTGCAGGCAATTCATCTCTCCACCACACACTGTAGGCTCTTTGTTGCATGGAATGCGTGTGTGCGTGTTTTTCTGAATTTCTGCCTCCTGCCTGTGAATGACGTGGTTGCGATACATAGCGCGTGCGTGTGTTTGTTTGTGAACGTGCGGTATGTACGTCTGCGTGTCTCCATACAAACAACATGCCAGTTCCCTGAAGTGTAAGCCACTGCAACAAACACCCAGCATTTGCAGTATCAGGGCCCTCATTTTCTGCTCCGTGAACAGGAAAGCGAGCTTCCACAAGAGAGAAAAATGGCCAAGTCGCTTATTAACTGCAAGTCACATTAATGAGCCAAGACTGTGTAATCTACAAATACATCCAATATAGGTTTATGATAAATAGTTCCACTGTAATGTCGATCTTTGCCTCGTTCTCTGGCTGCAAAAGGCGTGATTTCAACCTCTGTGCTCAACCTTATTTTCCACACAAAAATCCAAGCAGAGTGTGACAGGCATAGCTACCTTTGAACAATATGACCCCAAGGAAATTGTTCTGTGGAAGAAGCAAAATATTTGCTCACTGGCTGTATCTGAGCTATGTGGAAAGTGAGTCGCTAGTAAGTTCAAAGTGGCTGGAGTGAGGACAATCCCTGCTCTGTCAAGAATTAGAGCCACCTCTGCAAATAGGCCCGTGTGTAATGCCTCAGGGTGGGAGTTTCACCGAGGCTGGGGTTTCCATGTAAATAAACAGTGTGGGGGTCTCGGTGGGTGGAGAGCCCCCACCACCACCACCGTTCTCCCTGGGGTTTGGGCCCAGCCTTTTGTTGCCTTTAATCCAAGCACTCTCTATTGAAAAGCATGAGGGGGTGCCTGGGTGAGATTAGCCCGCCAGCTCTTGTGAGTGCTTGAGTTTCTCACAGACTGCCCCCATACTTTTGGAAATAACACAGTTATCCCACATCCTCAAGGAGGCTGACAAGAATGACAAGTAAGACGACTGCTGGGCAATCTCAGACCTTAAGGTGACATAATGACCTCAGCTTTCCCCAAAGTGAAGCATGGCTGGTTGTATTTAAGTCACTTACTGCAAGGCTTTACCAGACTTGTTATAACCATAATTTAACTCCCCACTATTATACACAATTACATCTTGAATATGTGTGAAGATTTCACACGCATCTGTTGCTAATTTAGCATCTTTGAATGCATGTAGCACTTTAGAAAGATCAGAGATAATGTGATTTTCATTTGCAGCTGTATGGATGTGGTGTTGCCTCTTTTGTTTCACAACCGAGAAACACACATAGTTAGTAGCTACATATACACAAGCAGTCAAGTGTCACATTTCTGCCTTGTGAAAGCAAAACACATATCTATACAACACAACTTTAATATCATGTCTAATGTTAGAACAAGTGGATTGGCCTCTGTGATAAAGGTAAACAAGAGCCTTTTGTCTGCTAGTTACATAGGCCCATATGTAAAGGAAAACTACAGGTTGTAATGTTACAACTGTTTGCATGCTTCCTTTCTTCCTTTGTTTAATGTAGGCTCTCATTACCACGTGGTGGTAACAGATTGTTTGAACTGGAGAGAAAAGCCATTCGAAGCTAATTAAGCAGCCATTCCAGGCTCTATTCACAGGCAGAGGACCGAGGAGCACAGGCATTTGTCAGCGCTTGACCCCGCGTGGTATTGATTGACAACGCTGCCGCGTGAATGACAGGCTCGGCACCGGCGGGCCAATAGGAAGCCGGCGAGTAAGTGCGCCGCGCGGCCATTGGACGAGAGGCCTTAAAGCCGCAGAGGAGTCCCACGTGGGGGCAGAGCCGAACCTTCAAAACAAGGCGCAGAGGCAGCGCTCAGACATGGCTGATGTTCATATCACACAAAGGCAATCATCTCCTCTTCCCCCGCTGAGCAACTATCATCCAAATGCTGATAGGTAGACGAGCGGGTATGTTGTTCAAGAATCTCGAAACACTTACGAGAAATTATATCGAGACGCTCCCGTGGCTTCAATTTTGGTGGGTGTCGTCGATCGATTGGTCATTATATTGTGCCCTTCACGCTGTGCGTGTAGGAAGAGGTGGTGATAGTGCTGGCGAGAGGGAGGGGGGTTAAACCCGGATATTTCTGGTTTTGCCCGCTACTTTGTATATTTCGTGTTAGCATTTCTTCGTATTTTGTAACCACGTTTTACAAGAAGCACTCCCCTCATCCGTTTTTCTGAGTGTGGGGATAAAAATTCACCGTACACCCCTCCTCCTCCCCCGTCCCGCTGGTGGTCTTACCCCCTCAAAAAAAATTCATCATCTTATGTCGGAGGCGCGCACACACAGTGAGGGGGGGAAAGGAAAACACCCTAATGAAGCGCGGATGTGGAATTTGTGCTGTCTCTGTCAAATTTGGATATCATCGTCGGCACATCAATGCCTGCTGTTGTTGCTGTTGTACACGGTGGGACGGACGGATGATGCCTTGTGGATCCGCGGGATGATGTCATGTACCGTTGCACCCCACGTGGGGGCCGTCGCTCTCCGATAGGCAGATGTGGCCGTATTCCTTCCGAGTAATGCGATTGGACAGATAGGCGCTTTCACGGCAGTTCAGCCCTGCTGCCTGTGTGTGGCAACCGGGGTAAGCTGGACAACTGGGGGAAACGCGAGATTGTGGAGAGTACCATGTTACGCTTTTAAAGAATCTCCAACCTCTTCGAGTCGGAAGACAGATTTTGGAAGCATATTTATTTATTTTCTTCTTCTTCTTCTTCTTCTTTGTGGGATTAACCAGCCGCAGAAGGCGCACATTCCTCGGAGGTTCGCGGTTGAAGAATAAAGTATAGTTTAATCGAGCCCGACCGCACTAAAAAATTTTCTCCCAGCCTGGTTGGGTGCGTTCTGGAGAGAGCGAGGGAGAGAGGATGCTTGACGAAAACTGCGTCCACCAGGTTTACATTAGGAGGGATTAAACGCATGAATTATAGCCTGCTCAGTATTTTCTTCGGGAGCAGAAGTCGGACGGACGCTTCGGACTCACGCACGGGTACGTATTTACAAGAGCTGTTGATTTCTTTCTTAGTTTTTTTTTCTAATTTTTGGGCGTACGCTCGACCCCGCTTCCACGACTATGAGCGGGAGTCAAACAGTAGGTGCAAGCCAGCGGCTGTCGCTTATGGCCTGCCTGTAGACGTCCTACGGACCGGGTGAGGGGGCGGTGGTGGTCATTTCACAAACAGAAGTCAGTTTCCGTTCGTTCTTTTTTTTTTTTCTTTTATTATTATTATTTTTAATAAAGAACGAAACGGATCTGAGCATTAAAATTGCACGGCGGATAAGTGGCTTTTCCAACCTCGTCTACGTGTTGGCATCATGTTAAACTGCACGTTGAGATTTGTTAGGATATCGAGTCTGACCACTGACCGAATAAGGTCATCAAGAAGACAGAAGCGCTCGACTGTTGTGCTGCTTCTCTGACTCGGCTCGAACTGCTGCGGTAAATGGGACTAGTGTGCTGTGGTGACTACTTACTTATTGGTAAACAGTGTAAAGTGTATGTGTGTGTGTTTTTTTTTCTATTTTATTTTTACGGTTATAGATTAAACCGCGTCATTTCTCAACACAGGATTTTCACGACCTCCCTCCCCCCCCCCCTCTCCTCATCCCCTGCCTCCCCCCTCCCTCACTCCCCTCGGCCCTGTCTGCTGAGACTGGTGTGGCTGTGAGCAAATTTCACCCGTTTTGCCAAAGGACCTGTACACTGGAGGGATAAACAAAGGATACATTTCAAGATGTATCCACAAGGCCGACATCCGGTAAGACTCGCTTCACCTATACTTAGAGAAGATTGCATATTTATTACAAAACACTGGTGCTGGTGTATGGTTCCTGCCTGTGCCGTGTCCTCCCCCACGTTCTCCTGAAACATGCCCTGCAAAGCGTTTTCCGCTCTTAATGCAGGTCATCAGATTTCTGTATGGGTTTCATTACAGTGCATTTATGCTTCATCGGAATATGCAGTCAGTACTAAATGGATGCAGATTGTTTGTATGCCTGGAGATATTTACTCAGCTAGACACTTGCATATGACTGTGTCTGAACGCGAAGACAGGTGGTGGTAGTGGTGGTGGTGATTTGAATTTCTTTTTTGAAATTACATTTCATATTTGGTGTGAAAGCTAATGTGTTATTACCCCCTGGAGGTGTGAATCAGACCCACCTTGTGGTAATGTCTTCCCGCAGAGGAGATGTTATCCTAAAAGCCTGAGTCTAAATGTGTGAACTGTTCAGCTCTCCTTAGCAGGTCACAATGCAGAATAAAACTTTCTCTGCCTCTCTCTTTTTTTTTTTTTTTTTTTTTTTTTTTTACAACCACTTTTCTTTTCTTTTCTTTCAGGCTCCACATCAGCCTGGCCAGCCTGGCTTCAAATTCACCGTAGCAGAGTCTTGTGATAGGATTAAAGATGAATTTCAATTCCTGCAAGCCCAGTATCACAGGTAATGATTATACTCAAAGAATGGCAGTGTCAACATTTACTCTATTGGATTTTGAGGTTAATGCTAATATTTGACTGTTGACTTCTGTAGGAGCATATATGTTTGTTTTTTTAAAAGCATCCCCGTTTTTATCCTGTGTACATCTCTGTTAAGTGGTTAAGTGTGACTGAGTGATTGAAGTGCCACAGACGCTTGAAAATGACACCTGGTCTCCTATTTTAAGTCTTAAGGTGGAGTATGACAAACTGGCCAATGAGAAGACAGAGATGCAGCGCCACTATGTCATGGTAAGATTGTGTTACAATTGAAAGCAATTATGGTTTCCAGATTGCACGGCTTGTTGAAGATCTAGTTGGGGTGGAGTGAGACGGGGCTATTGTGATCACCTATGTGGTTGTTAGGGCGGGCTGAGTGGCAGGTACAGGCCTGTGAAAGCCCCCCCGTGGGGGTTGATGTAGCAGGTTGTTACAGAGGAGCGCTTCCTGACAGGCGGCCGGCAGTGGGCTGCCGCTCCATTATAGCATGCCCCTGATCTCCAAGGGTCAGCTGCAGTGTTGCCCTCTGTGTGTGCTGATCTGATTATTCTCCTAGGAGACTCCACGCTCAGACATATGCATGGCCATAAATTAGGTGTGAGCTGAGGGCGGAGGCCCAGAGCAGCGTGTGGGAAAATACACCACAGTAAACAAAATGGAGGATGTGGAGCACACTGCAGTCTCCTTTATACTCAGCTTCTTTGTAAACCTTAATCATTAGCTTGCTTTTTTTTTTTTTTTTTTTAAAGTAGCCTTTTAGAAAAACATAGGTGTGCCCCTGACGCAAAAATTAGCTCAGACATGACACACTAAGAAGGCTATCCCAGGTAAACACACCGGGAATTATTTAAACCAATGCATGCAGCCTTAAATTAAACTTCTTTTTTTTTTTTTGCTCAGAGGAAAACAGCATGTCGGCCTGACAAGCAGGAGGTTAGGTAAACATGTTGGAAAGTATCCCACAGCCAGCGCTCGGTGTCAGGTTACGCCATGGCTGTGGGGCTCTGATCTCAGACAGAATGGCTCTCTTGTTTGAGAGTAATTTTCGAAGAAGCTAATGGACTGAATAATGCATTGGCCTCATCAAATAGACGCTGACTGGAAAGCCATTTCTGCTCCGGCTGCCACTTGTGGGCTCGGCGGATTACATTTCAGGCAGACAGACTGACCTGGCTGGAAATAAGTGTTGAGCAACCGCGTTACTCTAAGTAAACAAACATCACAGGGATCTGAGGGCTTAAGCTGATCAATAACTCTAACCCTCTCTTTTCTGCCCACACTGCAAACAGCGAAGCATTGATTTATTGGCTATTCACTCTGAGCTGCTCAAAGAAATCCTTTTGTTATCTGATCTTATAACGTATCTCCTTTTCCTGTAAAAACACTTTTTATATAGGCGTTATAGTGTTCAAACCCTGACCGTGATGTAATCAGCGCAGCGATAATTACATTGAGGTTACGCCAGTCTCATGAGTGTAGAGCGCAAAAACACTCGCCTGTTGTTACACGTAATAAATATCATCAGATCTTGTAACTGCGCTGACGTCACTAACCACAATTAAATCCCTGCTTTCGTTTCAGTATTACGAGATGTCCTACGGGCTGAACATTGAGATGCACAAGCAGGTACGTATCACAGTGCTGCTCATATTTTTCAGCTCATTGGTTTTCCACGGTGTCAGGGGATGTCAGATCCAGGCGGAGCCACTTACAGGCTGTGAGCTGAACTGAGCATCAGTAATGGTCTGAAAACAGGCAGATTCACTGCACACAAACAACAACACAACCCCAAACTTCTGCCACAGCTTGTACAAGTGCTGTGAGCCGTTATTGGAAATTTGCATATGCTGTGCATCCGGGATTTGACTCAGCTTTCTGATAAGATTAAAGGTAGACTTTGGCAGGCTTAGCCTTTTGACTTAATGATTAAAAAGAGAGGCCCTCTGATAGGTCAGTATTTCTTTTTTTCAGGATAAAGTAATTACACCAGCAGAGCAAAAGTCCTTTAGTTACTTCTTTGTGGTCTTATCTTTATCAGAAGATCCTATCTTGTATGTCTCCGCAGATAAATCGCACTGAAGTGATAGAGATTGTGTGAATGAGTGACATTTCATTGTCTATGTTCCCGCGCCCCCCTGCGACTGCCTGGCTTGGTTATAATGACAGCGTTGGCGACACGGTGGGTTGGCGTGTTAGGGCGATCCATCAGTGTCTGTGCTGTGTGTCACACTTCCACATGTCTGTCAGGGCTCAGGCCCTTCTGATAGCTTCTGTCAGGCACTTATCGCCAACCAGAGGAGAGAGGTGGGGGGGATGGGATCAGGAGACAAGTTGGAGAATAGAGCTGGAGGCGGGGCAACAGCCCAGCTCTGTGTAAACAGGTTAATCGACTGATCCATTTTAGCGCCTGACTTTTATCAGGAACCTCAACAGAGCTGATGGAAGCGCTTGAATAATTCATCAGTGGGGCCCTAACCTGCTGAACGGCGTGTTTGTGAGCAAACAGTGTGGGCCCCGTCCATGCAGCTCCCCCAGCTTACAGCTCAGGCAGGGGAGGAGGAGAAGATGGGGAGCGGTTAACAGGCAGGGTTGGGATGGATTATTGGATGCACACAGGCATATTATTTTCCTGCCAGGAGATTTATTCCATGGTGAGGAAATTCATTCCTCTAACAGTGCCTTTTTCATTACTGTGCAGGGACATAATTCACATTTCAGAATGCGTACACGGGCAAAGCTTAGACTGACGTTGGTGGTGTTATCTGATCCCTCTCTATCAGCCATGTCAGTTTGTCGATGCAAACTGCTAATTTCTGCTGCATGATGTCAGCTGGTAATTATCTTCATATGGTGCTTGTTTTCCAAGAGCTGCATGGGGTTTGGGGCTTGTATGGTGCTAAGATTCAATCAGATTAGGTCGTTACCTACGGCCGTAACGCAGCCATGTCTGCAGGAATCATTTGCTAAGTAGCAAAGTATCTGCCGTGGCGAGCGCCAAAGCAAACTTGGTCAGCCAACAGGCTGTCTGCAGTCTTCATACAAAAGAGGCGTGCAGTGAAAAGTGGTTGGAGGAACTGTGGCTCTCCAAGCCATCAGTACTTCCATATCCCCAATCTGTCATGTGGGACTGGACTGCAGTGTAATAATTTCAGGGTGTGAACTGTTGGGTGTCAGTTTCACTTACATAAGCAGAAAAGTTACTTGACTGTACTTTAAGATGTGGTGTAACAACGACGGTTATGTTCTTATGCTGTTTTTGTTAGAATAAGTTTATTGTTTTTTTAGATTGTGTCATGCTTTGTTTAGAAAAAAACACAGCTCGACTGCTGCAGCTGACAAGACTAATCACAGTAGTGACTCACGTATTCATTTATGCAGCTTTTCAGCATTTTTCAAATCAATACCAATAACTTTAAATGCCAATTAGAAACTAATTCTGGACTCACTACACTTCTTTATCAAAGACTGGTTTAGTGGAAGCATCATTTTTTGGCTTAAACAAACTCTGATGTTTTTCTTCTTACTCTGAAAACCTGACATGAGGCAACGCTGTCAAAATTGCCGAGCCTCTAAATGTGACTAGTCAAGTATTGTTTATAGATGGATCATGTGACCAGAGCCACCACTTGTTTTCGCTCTACATTTAATACTCATCAGTGTCTCGAGTCCATTTTCCCATTGCTGATAGCAACAGGCGAATACCTCTCTGCACACCATTGACAAGCCAGCCCGAGAGTGCTCTTAAAGTGGTGCTACACAGGTCCGAGTACCTGTAATTGTGTAGCGGCAGTGCAAAGCCAGCCTCTCAAGGGCCAAGCTGTCATCTGCTTAAAGTGACAACAGCCCAATTTTTATCTGCCGGCAGGGGGAAAAAAAGAAATCCTCCCAGCTCTGCACCGTATCTATTTTGACAGCAGTGGCGAGTTGAGTTGTTGCCTTTTCCGTGTATTTGCATGTTGTGCTGTGAGAGTGTAGAGACTGCCAGTTGTTTAGGGCAGAGTGGATCAACCACCTCCTGACCTTTCCCAGCCAGCTGTCACCATGACACTAAGCTACAGAGGAATGGGCCGTGCGCTCGAGGCCTTTCTGCAAATCCTGTCAAATGTCCGACTGCTATTTACATGGCTTATCTGAACAAACATGGATTATACGGGTCCTGTCGCTTTTCGACCATTTCTGTGGGGCTCCTTCAGCTCTTTCTAGAACACTTACTACGTTGCATTAATACCAGCGCTCGTAAAACATTTATCTTTATTACCTGTAGGTCACATTTATTGTGTGCCAAAGGGGACCGCGGTTCAGTCTCTTTCTTTTTTTTTTTCTTTTTCTTTTTTTTGTCTGCGGGCAATAATCAAGTTATAGTCATTGTTATCTTTTGGACTATTGTACTTCCTGTGACACATGCTGCCATATATTTGTTTGGCATTATTGCATCTGATCCGCGGCTTCATCTGATATTGCATCTTCAGCTTGTTGTTGGTTGTCCTGCTGGCTTGACTGGCTAAGTGGCTATCCATGTTGCAGCTTGGGTCAGCAGGTCTCGTTCTGTTGGACATTACTCTCCAATCTCTCTGGCTCTGCTTAGAGGTAATATGTCTGGCTGCCAAAACTGCCTGGCATTTCTGCCATGTGTAATAAATAAGCTAGCGGTCTGCAAAGTACATTGTGTGTGCTGCTGCTCCAAATGAAAAATCAGAGAAAATCCCTGTGATGTGTTTGTGTTCTGCAGTGGCCCTGGGTTGAACTGCGGCTCATAAATTCCAAAGATGATGTAGCTTTGGCGCTGTTATTTTTCTGCTCCCAGTGCAGAGCTTGAACCTGAAAGTCTCATCTCCTTTCCCTGGAAGGAGAAAGAGAGGCAGAGCAGGCCGGCTGTGCAGTGTTTTTACAGGAGACTGGAGGGGGTGGGGGGCGTTGAGCATAGCCCCCCCCCCCCGCCCCCGATCTTTCCCCGCACACCTCCTCCTACTGCTCTTTTTATCCACCATTCATTTGGTACGTTCATGTGATCGACAGGCTGAAAATTCAATTTAATGACCTGCCTCCAAGCACGTAATATGATTTTAAAGCCTGTTACGGTCAAGCAGAGGTGCCATTTGCATAATGATCCCAGCAAGATAGGGCTGCAGCCGTTGCCATGGCAGTTGGTAGACAAGCAGAAGAATGGAGGCAGGGCGTCGTGGATGTTGGGAGGCTATGAGGTTGGTGGGCTGGGTGCTTGATTGCAGTGAGAAACGGCTTGGGCTAAAGCTGTAGCTTTAGCAAACGCCACTTACGACACAGGCTGCTTGCTTAATGGTATTGATTGAAGGTGTCTCCCCTGCAATGTTATTACCGTTTGTCTTTGCATTCTCTGCAGTCCTAATTGTTAATGTAAATTCCCCACACCGTTACATGTAAGTAAACAATGCGCTGTAGTTAGTAGGCCTTCCTTCCTGGGGTGTGGTTGTGTGGTTTAACTCTGAGGTTAACTGCAGGACAGCACATTCGCAGATGAGGGGAAGAAGGGCAGAGTGAGAGAGGATCCTCTCAACACAGCAGCACTCTGCCTGCTCATATCCGTTTAGCATGGAGTGCACTCTTAGCACAGCTGTGCTCCATCCCCCTGGGCTCTCCTAATGTTTTAAATATTTCAAATGTCAATATCACGCTGTTTAGAGGATGTTGAGTCAAGCAGTTCTGATTGCCGCAGTAATTGACTTAATCGGTGTAAACATTAAAGGCGGGGTTATATGAAGTCACTGTCTCTTTCATACTTTACCATCTCATTTTGCTCCCCTTTCTTTGTTTTCCAGACGGAGATTGCCAAACGGCTCAACGCAATTTTAGCTCAAATTATGCCTTTCCTGTCACAAGAGGTGAGTTTTGAGCCCGGTTTCCAAATGGTGTCACAGTTTACTACTAAAGCAACGCCACTTATTGTTGCCTGTACCCTTAAGATAATACTCCTTGCTTTTGGGAATAATTGTGGTTAAGAGCATTTTATCTCACCTTTATAATTTTAGTGTTGCTTTGGAAAAAAACTGTGAAATTCATAGATGAGCAAGTGTGGATGTGTGATAAATAATCTTTTGCAAATGTCTGTCCACAGCACCAACAGCAGGTTGCTCAGGCAGTAGAGAGGGCTAAGCAGGTGACTATGACTGAGCTGAATGCCATCATCGGGGTACGTGGACTTCCCAATCTGCCTCTCACCGTGTGTATACCCCCTTTTATTCCTTTATTTGACCTTGGGTAGGGGCAAACCTTCACATCAAATTCATATACCGAGTAGTCTGAACTGTTGAGTGAACACATTGTAATACACCACTTGCTACACTTATAGTGCAGATTTGCCTCTTTTTAAATCAAATGTGTCATCACTATTTTTTTTTTTCTTCATTTCATGACTTATTTTTCACTATTAAATTCAAACGAAACTATTAATATTGGCAACTACACCCCAAAAACAAACCAAAAAAAGACTCATGGAATGCTTTAGCTTTGGCCTCGGTGGCATCTTCAATGCCTTGTTGTGTGTTGATAAATGCGAGCCTGAGAGCTCTCGAGATCCCCCTTCGCAGCTCGTATTGCTTTAATTGGCTAAGGTTTTAATGAGGAGCCTCATCTCTCACAGTTGACCTGGATTGCTGTGGGAATTAAAAGGCTGAGGGTGAACTAAACACAGCCAGCACTGCAAGCTAACTGAGACAGCACAGACAGTCGTCAGCCACCACGGCTCCGCTGCACAGTTCTTTTCACGCCACGGCAGCGAGCTGTAATCCGCTGCATTCATCGTGGCTTCCAAACGCCATCTGCTCCTCATTGATCAGCTGTGCTGACCCTGGCGTGCTATAATGAAAGTGATTGGTTTCACCTGCGATAGCAAGCTCAAACTGTCTGTGATCTTGTGACTACTGTAGACTCTCCGGCATGCACAGAAGACTAGCCTAAAGGCTCACTTGATGACTGGAAGCACATATTGGAATTCAATTAATAACCCCCTTGGTGACCTTTTGTTCCTGGATAATTGCTCCCTAGAATTTGCCTGAGTGGGTGTCTTGAGGTGATGGAAAACTGTTTGTTACTCCTCTGTTGGACTGAAACGGATGCTTTATTACAGTTTTTGGAAGAGCAGCTGCTGCAGTAGTTCCTAAGAATAGGAGATTTCACTAGTGGGGGTTTTTGTGTTCTATATGATTTTCACATTTGGAGCATCACAGTTCTAGGATGTTGTACATTTGAATTTGTATTTTTCATCATCTGACTGTGCCTTGTTGGGCTTTCAAAGCATTAAGAAAACATTTTATGAGCTATCTGACAAGCTCAGAGTTTTAGTTTGTGGTCTTTTGTGGGAACCAGGACAGTTTTTATGAAACAGTAAGGCTCCCACCCGGGTCACTCAGGTCGCTCATGTCAGAGGAGGAGGAAATGTAACCACTGTATGTTTTACGAATACCTTGCCATTAGTTATTCATTAAGAAGAAGCTCTGTAGGCATGCCAAAATCCTCATGTATTTTGTAAAGCAAGGTGAAAGAGCGTGCCAGGTAGACAGGAAGCATCCAGGAGCCAGCTGCATGTCTTATTGATGGAGCTGAGGGCCATTAATAGAATGAAACTGGGGCAGCTGCATGTGTTGAGATGAACCTGACAAGCAGCGTTTTCTGGCAGATTAGAAAATACCCAAAATATCCGCGTCATAAACAAGGCATTTTAAACTACACTCAGTTAGAGGAAAAAGGAGCAAAGAGTAGGTCTTTATCTTAGAATATTAAATTAGAGAAAATAGGCCAGACTCCTTTCTTTATTTATTATTGTCTTCATTTATGGCCCCTGTAATGAGGGCTGTTGCTGATCAGCCATGCTTATTACCCATCAGTGCCTCATTAAACACAATGAGCAAGGATGGCTCTCCCCTGCCAATGAACTGGCTCCTTAATTTCCCTCATGGACACAATATTATAACACACTCGCTCTCTTAGGCTCCCAGACAGACACGGAGAGAGAGAGAGAGCTGTGTCTGTCTTGGGTACGTTTTGTAATTGGATTGACATCTGCCCCATGTAACAAAGCACAAGGTTGCAAGTTAAAAAGTTAGCTATTAGTCATGTTAGTCCTCTCTACTTCTACAACAGAAAAACAAAAGAACAATGTGGATTATATTTCTAAGGACATATTTAAGCACTAAGTATTTTGTATTCCTGCTACAGAATTTAGGAGTTCCTGCTGAGTTAATGTATTTTTAATTATGTGTTAGGCCTGCCCACTACCGTCTTCTATGCGTCGCACTACTTCCCTGGTCATTACAAAGATTCTAATATTCCTGAAATGGCCATAAATGGCCACTGATTGAAATCCGTCTTGTAAAAAGAGAGAGGAGTGTGCTGTAACAGCATCTGAATTATTCAGCTGGCTCGTATACGGGTAATAAATTGCTGATGTTTTTATTGGTGTCTCAGCTAAGTATTATTTAACCTTGCTTTAAACTGCTTACTTCCATGCTGAGTGCCTTTTAACTCCCATCTATTTCCCTGTGCCTTTCAAATATTGATGCTGAGTATTGGAGGGTTGACTGAGTGCCAGCATGGGACCCCTGGTCCTCGCTCCCGCAGCAGCCTTCCAGACACACACTCAGAAACGCACTCAAAGACTCAGAGTGAGAGGGAAGGCGTGCCAGCTTCTAGCACTCTGTGTTCCCGCAGTCTCTTAAAGTTTGGGTGCGCAAATGATTCATGTTCCGTCAATCCAGAAATGTGACTATGAGATCAGTAAACAGACACTGGATGTGTTTGAAAAGTGGGTATTGTTTAGCCCACAGACAGATTTCCACAGAGTTTTGTATTCTGATCGCTTAAATCACAGAGGCACAGGAGTTGTGTTGTTGCAGTAGAATATGTGCCAGTTTACCTTTAAGCATAATGATTTTCTCTTTTAAGATGTGGCTGAAGCAGACTTTTTTTCCTTTTGGATAAAGTAGAATGAAAAATATTTCAGTTGTTTTCAATAATACACTGCGATTAGTGGGTTATTTCGATAACTTGAGCACCTCTGCCTCGTGTGTTACACATGCTGAGAGTGGTCAGGCAGTTATAGGTTTTACTCGCCTCAGCACAGATCTAGGGCTTATGCCACCCTGGCCTGGTATGGAAATAGCACTGAAGGGGATTGCTGTGTGTTCCTGACAGTAATAGACGTGTGAATGTGCTAATATCATCTGGGGTTTAGCCTCGTGCTTAGTTGGTGGTTTCTCCTCGCCCTTTCCCTCCAACCCATTTGTTGTCTGTCTGTCTATCTCCCTGTCACCTTACAGCAGCAGCAGCTCCAGGCACAGCACCTCTCCCATGCTGCCCATGGGCCTCCAGTCCAGTTGCCGCCTCACCCCTCGGGCCTGCAGCCTCCTGGCATCCCCCCTGTGACGGGCTCCGGATCAGGGCTGCTGGCGCTAGGAGCTCTGGGGAGCCAAGCCCACCTCCCAGTAAAGGATGAAAAGAACCACCATGATCTCGAACACAGAGGTGAGAAGAAGAGCTCGGCCCCGTAGCTTTGTTAGCTAGTTATTATTTGCGAGAATCAAAAGGCATATTAATTTTAGCAGTTCTGAAAAGATGTTAAACTGACATAAACCAATTTAGTGCTGAGTGCTTCTCACTCTCACAATCATAGGGTCCTTAGGTGAGGAGCACATCCTGTCTGTTCACATTCTGTCTGGGTAATGAGCTGGTACATTCCCAGCCCATGACTGCATAAGCTATTCAGCAGCTCCAATACACGCCGATAAGAGGGGCCTTGTGCCCTGCAGTTGATTGTCACACATTCGGCTAGAAGCATCTGTTATGATGTGCTAAGTGACTTGTTTTTCTCTTTGCTCCGCTTGGTTTCATCTTTACCTCGGCCGCCACCGTGATGTCTGCGACACAGAGAGCACGGTAAGTTTCCCGAGCCGCACTCGTTTTGCTTTTTTGTAATTCATCACATTTTCATCTGCGCTGCAAGTGTCAAGTAGAGCCTTCCATCAGTGCATGCATATACTGATTTCATGCGGTGTAATCTGAGTTCAATAAAATGATTAATGGAAAATGAGGTCTGGAATATAAATCGTGTGTGTTTAATCCAGAAGGGGAAATGACTGGTATCATGTGAGAGAGATTAGAAGCCTTGTAATTTCATCACAATTAAAGAAAGGCTTGGACTTCCCCTTCTTAAAGGATTTATTTGATCCCTTCTACTGTCTCCCTTGTTTACCAGCTCTCTCTTCTTCTTCTTGGCATGTGATGAATATTTATGAACACAAATGGAGTGTTGTTTTGTTTTTCTTTTCTTTTTTTTCTTCTTCTCCACCTCGTCTGGCTGGGCCTGCTAAAGCGTTATATTTGAAATGCTGCGATCTATGATGGCTTGTGATGGGCCTGTGAGATTGTGTTTCTGTAGGCCGGGCCAGCTGAATGGGTGCAGTCATGTCTGAAGAAATGGAAGTCCTGGGGCGATTAGCGGGCCTGTTTTGTTTCTGTGCTCTCGTCCCTGGTCATCTGATAGTAGAATGGTGACTTTGGCTAATGAGTCACGCTAAGCATCTCTTTAAAGGTCAGCCATTATGCAGACAGTGGCTTTTTGCCCAGACTGCTAGTCCATCAGCCATTGTTCACTTCTCTGAGTCGCCGCTGACTTAGTCCATGTTTTCGCTTTGGTCCTCAGATGAGGGACAGAGAGAATCGGGAGAACTTGGCAGTTTACAAGCAAGTGGCAAACTCCTGTGAAAGCTGCTGGACACCTGCCTAAAGCCTCCCATTCTTTTGGCGTTTAGAGTGAGCTGTCCCAGCTTGTGTGGGCAGGCTCCATGAAGAAGCACCAGTCAGTCCCACGCTGCCGTGCCCACTGGCAGGATATAGATTCTCTTTCTTTATCTGAGCTCAAAGCTTCAGCTGACATGGTGCCCAAGCGCACTACGGCAATCAATGCCCAGCACCCAAAACATATAGGTTCTCTCCCCCCTCTCTCTCTCGCTTTACTTTCGTTTTTCTCTCCTCCCATCTCTATCTCTCTCTCTCTCTCTCTCACGCTCAGCCTGACTGACTCCGGAGAAAAGGCCCTCTGTTCAGCTACAACACACTGCTCATGTCCCTGTGAGGCTGTTTGTTGTCCAGTTATGAGGAGGAGGGAGCCCAGCTCGGAAAACAAGCCCTCCTCCATTCAGTTCAGATAACAGCCCATTCTGTTGTGTGGCCAGGGACAGGCTTGTGTGCAAGATTGGGCTTGGCTGGTGTCAGGGTACTGTTTGGAGCTGGCCTACAGCTGCATTTTAAGAGTCCGCCGTATCCATCATTGTGTGAATAAGGCATTTTTAGTGTTTGGATTGGCACAGTGTGTTCTCTGTGAATTTGTAATGGATGAGTGACTTGCTGCGCTCTCTTACAGAAGGAAGACAAAATGGTAATAAAGCGTGTTTGGTTTTTCCCCTTTTGCAGAATAACTCAATATCCCCATCAGAAAGCTTACGCACAGCCAGTGAGAAGCATCGCAGCTCCTCAGACTACAGCTTGGATTCTAAGAAACGCAAAGTGGAGGAGAAGGACAGCATGAGTAGATATGTAAGTCCCTGAAGGAGTAGTTCAGCATGTCGGGGAAATATGCTTATGAATGGTGACTTAAAAAATTGCTTTAGGTTCACAATTTAATTTAAAAAACTAATGAAGTTTAGACCAGAGAACAACATCCCTGGAGTCTGTGCTTTAATTTTTCCCCATCTGTGTGTGTTAAGTTAAATGATTACTAATTATTGTTACAGGACAGTGACGGAGAGAAAAGCGACGACTTGGTGGTCGATGTGTCCAATGAGGTGAGCTGCACAGCAATTGTTCGTAGCACATTGATGTGACGTTGCTCTTATGTAAATATTACTGGTGTGTTTCTCCAGGATCCTGCCACTCCAAGGGCAAGCCCAGCCCACTCACCACCTGAAAATGGTATTGACAAGCCCCGCCCCCCAAAGAAAGACACACCCAACAGCCCCGCATCAGTGGCGTCATCTGGAAGCACCCCTTCCTCCAAGGCTAAGGAGCTCAGTCATGTAAGACATCAAAAGAGTTGTGGACAAACTGGGACAGAAAGGGTTTTAAATGACAATTGCCGAGAGACCAAAGGGACATGTGCAAATAGATCTAGGACGTTTTCTGCAGTGGATTAGCAGTGGCTGTCTGTGCTTTAAGTGCATGACTAAACGTCAGGGATAATATTGTCCCGCATCAGGATCAGTCAGGTCTTCTCTGTTAATAGCTCAATGTATTTAACTATTCCAGGATTTTTCCCTCTGCCTCACTAAAAGATTAAAGCCAAAGCAGTAAGGGGATAAAAACGTCCCCATCTCCATTGTGACCATAATAGGTTTTAGAATAAATAGCAGTTTATGGCTCTGCAGGACTATGAGGGTTGTCAGAATTAGATTGGATTAAGTTCAGTTTGCTTTCAAATTGTCAGTGCACAGTGCCTGGTTTCCGGGATTGTGATTGTGCTTGCTCTCTCGTTCCCTTGACAGAATGACAAATCCTCCACGCCTGGTCTCAAATCCAACACCCCCACCCCCCGAAACGATGCCCCCACCCCTGGCACCAGCTCGACTCCTGGGCTCAGACCCATCCTGGGCAAGCCACCAGGCATGGAAGCTCTCGGTTGGTACCATTCTCTTCACTTTACAGAAACTGATCTTTTTTTTCCATTATTTGCAAAACTGTTAGGCCACAAACCGATCTCCATCTCCTGTCTTTGTCTACAGCAGCCCCAGCTTTGCGGACACCTCTATCCATTGCAGGGTCCTATCCTACCCCCTTTGCTATGATGGGCCATCATGAAATGAACGGAGGCCTGACTAGCCCTGGGGTGTATGCTGGTCTGCACATCTCCCCTCAGATGAGCGCTGCAGCAGCAGCAGCCTATGGACGCACTCCCATGGTAAAGGCTTTCGCTTTCCTTTTCTGTAGTTTTGGATCATCTAAAAGTCATGTACAGGATGCAATGAGGGATTTTACTCTGATAACAGTTGAGTATGTTAGTCAAACATTCCCATATCATCTTTTAGGGGTTTGATCCTCACACCCACATGAGAGCCCCGGGCCTCCCAGCCAGCCTCACATCTATTTCTGGCGGAAAACCGTAAGTGTCTCCCTAGATATGTTGCAGATCAATTTTTTTGTAACACAGCTGATATCAAATACTGACAGGCACGTGTCTTTTCCTTCAGAGCGTACTCCTTCCATGTCAGCGCAGATGGTCAAATGCAGCCTGTGCCCTTCCCACCCGACGCCCTCATTGGTCCCGGTATTCCACGCCACGCCCGTCAGATCAACACACTGAGCCATGGCGAGGTGGTCTGTGCTGTCACCATTAGCAACCCCACACGTCACGTTTACACTGGTGGCAAAGGCTGTGTCAAAATCTGGGACATGAGCCAACCAGGCAGCAAGAGCCCCGTGTCCCAGCTGGACTGTTTGGTGAGGACCTCATCAGCTTTTCTTAATGTTTACACACATGTTATTTCATTCAACACTAGAAAAAAATTAACAAGCCAAACACTTATTCACATAGTTCAGATTAGGTTTGAGGTTCAATCTTTGGTTTATTTGTTGTGACAGGACGTTTTTTATCCTCCGCCCATGATTTGTTTGTTTCTAAAGCTCTCCCTAGCTCCACTGCCTTGAACATGTATTGATTTGCTTTGTCCTCGGTGCAACAGAACAGGGATAACTACATCCGCTCCTGTAAGCTACTGCCTGATGGTCGCACATTGATTGTCGGAGGCGAGGCCAGCACACTGACCATCTGGGATCTGGCCTCCCAGACACCGCGGATCAAAGCTGAGCTCACCTCCTCAGCCCCGGCGTGCTACGCCTTGGCCATCAGCCCTGATGCCAAAGTCTGCTTCTCGTGCTGCAGTGATGGAAACATTGCCGTTTGGGACCTGCATAACCAGACTCTCGTTAGGTCGGAAACAAAACTTTATTTCCAGTATGTGGGCTTGAGTCAATTTAAAAGATAATGTCAATAACTGTCTGTATGCCTTCCGATTTTGATTTTAGGCAGTTTCAAGGTCATACGGATGGTGCTAGCTGTATTGACATATCCCATGATGGCACTAAGCTGTGGACAGGTGGTCTCGATAACACTGTTCGCTCCTGGGATTTGAGAGAGGGTCGACAGCTGCAGCAGCACGACTTCACTTCACAGGTACAACGCTGCATAATGCAAGGGGCCAGACCTGGAGTCTGTTTTCCTTTCGGCCGAAGAACTGTCTGTAATTATTGTCCTGTTTGATCTCCAGATCTTTTCTTTGGGCTACTGTCCGACTGGCGAGTGGCTTGCTGTGGGAATGGAGAGCAGCAACGTGGAAGTGCTCCACCATTCAAAGCCTGACAAGTATCAGCTCCACCTGCACGAAAGCTGTGTCCTTTCCCTCAAGTTTGCCTACTGCGGTATGAACAAACACACAAAAAGAGCATCAGATAAAGCTGACCGTATTTAACTGTGAAGAGCCCTTTGCCTGTCCTTATTAGTGCCTTTTTTAAAATAGCGTAAATGCTTGTTGTCATCTCAAGGCTACTCTTCATTTGTAGGTACTTTTCCTATTACTTGTTAGTGAAAAGTGTCCTGATGGCACTTTTGTTGTCTTTGCAGGTAAATGGTTCGTAAGCACCGGGAAGGACAATCTGTTGAATGCTTGGAGGACTCCTTATGGCGCCAGCATATTCCAGGTATGCAGATCAATGGACTCTGTCTGTAGCCAGGCCAAACGTACACACAGATCTCTAAGAGGAAGGGCAAAACGACCGCTGTCTGACAGGACTATCCTATCAGTGAAAACTGAACCTGAATTATTGACCTGACAAAGACGCCTTTTTGAGGCCCGTCAGGCCAGAAGTTGATGTCAGTGCAATCTAATCTTGCCATGAAGTCAGCTAATTTTCACCACTTAACTTACTCAGCAACATTTAAGTTTAACTGCCTCCAAGATTAAAGTGTTTTTTGTGTGTGCGTTTGCTTTTCTTTAAACAGTCCAAGGAGTCCTCATCTGTCCTGAGCTGTGACATTTCTGCAGACGACAAGTACATCGTGACAGGCTCTGGTGACAAGAAGGCCACTGTGTATGAAGTGATCTATTAGAAGAGACTGCTTTGGATCGGAGCATGCTCAGGAACAGTAGACACTTCCTCCATCCTCCTTCCCTCACACAGACAGCATGGATGTTGCCTGCAGCTCCAAGGTGGATGGGCAGGAAGTTTGGCAGTGCCAGACGAAAATGGATGGTGGTGTTATTGTGGCACTGGATGCTGTGTCCTTCGGCTCTGCCCTTCCTCACTCATACAACTAACACTTGTACAGCGAGTGCAGTTTCCCAAGGCACCGAGAAGAAAATAATGTCTTGCTGTTTCTGTTTGTTGGATATTTCTTTTTTTATTCGTCCTTTTTAATGTGGAGATAAAGTTCCATGACACAAGTAGAAGCGGCGCTTCGCTCTGGAGCTTCTCCTTGGAGGTCCTGTGAAAAGTGTACATAATGGAGTAATAAAAGGCCTTTTATAGATTTATATTTTGGTGTCCAGTTACGCTTGTGATGGTTCTTTCTTGTTCTCTCCGTGATTTTCTGTCCCCTCCGGGGATGGAAATTAGATTAGGACTTTGTAAGAGGATATTCTATTTCAGTTTTTTCCCCCCTCCTCGGCTTTTTTTTTTTTTTTTCCATGTTCCTTGTCCAAAATGACCTTTTCGGAAATCTAATTTGTATTTTTTTTTTTCTCCCTGACAAAGGCTTTTTTTTTCTTCGCTATTTGCTGTATCACAGACATTTGTCCCATGGATTTTTGCAGTCGAGAATTCTGGAAAGGCTTTTTTTTTCTGTAGGGAGGAAAAAAATCATGGTTTCCAGTTATGTTTACCCTTTTGACCCTGATCAGCAGAATTTCAGCTTTGAAATGAAGACCTTTCACTGAACCCTGGCTCCTGTCTATAACATCAAAATGGATTTATATCAACTGTCGGATTGATGGGTTTTACAGAGAAGCAGCTGTGACTTGAGCTCACTCTGTTGACTCAACCACTGTATGAAACCTTTGCTCCACTCTGCAAAGTTTAGCCATCAGTCTATTAGAGATCGTTATTGCCGCTTGTGTTTGCGAGCCTGTGACTGATACGCAAGACTTGGTTACTCATAAAGGACGCAGGCAACGCCATTACCACGTTCGACATTTTGGGTGTATTCTTTGCTTTCTTCAGTATTTCATAATATTCACTACAATCTTCTCATAGACGGGAATGGTCTCATCATAAACACAAGTTAAGACTGTGTAGCATACATGTGGCATCATCCATAAGGACTGTACAGCTGACAGTTGTTGATAAATCAATAAACTGTTTTATATAAAATTTATCTTGACTGGATTTCTGTAGTGCTGTGGTAGATTTCCAAGGATTAGTTGGAGACTTTGGAGTAATATGGTTATTAGCTCTTTTTTTGTAAAGCATTAAATTGAGTGTATGACTGAAGATGAAGTTGCCAACAGAATCCACCTTAGCGTCATGACCAAACATGCAGAAATAGCTTAACTACCTGCAAATCTAAAGATTTTTTTTTCTTTTTCTTTTTTTAAATTTAATCTCAACAGGTGTATGTGCCCAAATGTTACTATTATTTGTTTGGTTTGGCTCAGTTTAAAAAGAAGAAAAAGCCTCCAGAAAGTTACTGAAGCCATCCAAGAAATGTTCCAGAACGCAGCCTGGCATAAAACCACGTGTCGTTTTTGCACTTTGGTTTTTGGATTAAACAAACAAGGCATAATGTGTTAATTGGTAAGCTTTAGAGGAACTGATAAACAGATTTTGTTATTGCCAGACTGTCTAAGGCTACCAGTTTCTCCCTTGCCTGTTGGTTCAAATTTACCAAACAACTCCTGGCAAGAAAGATGCCAAACCATTTGTTTAAGGAAAGAAGCTTAAAGTCACTGATTAATATTTGCTTTTACAGTGCGGCCAACAGTGGGTGTGGTAAAACATCTAAAGCACTTACTGCTGTTGAGGGCAATGCACCGACATGCTGAACGTCTCTCGGGCTTGCTTTTTCCTCTTCTAAAAACTAAAAATGCAACCTCAAAGTCCCCCTTGTCCTGTGTGTTGCTAGTGAGGGATCTCCCTTGCTCTAGCTTGCATCTACATTACATACAATCTTATTCACGGGCTGCTCTTGACAGTAAATGGAAGCACATCAGCAAATTGCTGTAAATGTATTCAGATAGGAGCTGACAACTGTCTCAGGAGAACCACAGACACGATAGAAAAAACATTCTGGGTGCAGTTAGCGAGGGTTGCTATGGACCTTTGCCATTGGTTTTAACTCAGAAGATTACAGAGCTTGCATTAATATTTGAGGGATGAACTTGATGCAACTTTCAAAGTCGCGTCGTGCTGTACCAACTGTGTTCACTGTCACGGCTAGTGACTTTTTTTAGAGTTTGGATTTATGCATGGTGGCAGCTATGAAATCACACGCCCATCACAGAGTGATACAATAAGGCAGAGGTTTATGAAGTGCCACTTCAGAAATATGACGTAAACACTGCTCTCGAGTTCCCTTGAGTGGTCTTTTGGTAGTTGAATACTTTTGGGCTGGACGGGTGAATGGCCCAATCCCTCCACTCCAGAGCAACGCTCTCCTAGGACTCTGTGCTTGAAGCTGTGAGCCCTTCATATGGCTGCCTCTTCAAACATGTTGTTGTTAGATTATAAAAGCGGGGCCGGATGCTTTTAGCATGGAGCCAGCCGCCATGCCCCGCTCTCACGGGCTCATTTGTTAAAGGCTATAGTCTTTCTTTTCCCACATTGCTGAAGTGTGTACTTCCTGTGCGCATTTGTAGCTCAAGCTTCTTGCTCAAGTACAGTTTTCTTCCTCACTTAATCAAACAGTGGAATATCTGCAGGTTGAAAGGTTGTACCTCTGAGTGCCTATTGCAGGACATTGAAGGGGTCATTGTCTCGCCTTCCGCTGATCTACCTCTGAATGGAAGGCTTTCAAACAGGTTCTCGTGCAAAAGCCCATGGTGCTCTGTTCTATTTAGAGAACGGCAACAGTGCAGTGTAAGGAAATAGAGTGGCCTAAGTGTTTTACAGCAGCTCTGTGGATAAGAACGTGGTCCAGTTCTCTTCTTCTCTTTTGCATTGTCAGAGCCAAGACTCAAAGACAATACAGAAATTCAAGGGTGGTCTGTAATGCCAATGTGTGCACTGTGTGAATGTCTTTTTTTCTTCTTTTTTTTTTTGGTTGTATTTTGTTTTGTTTTTTTAGCTTTAACTCTCAGGCACTGATCACAGTCCACCAGATTTCTGGCTGGTTCTTTTGGCTGGCATTCTGTTTTCTACCCTCCCCCATCCATCACACAGAGAATCAGGATTTATTTATTTATTTTTCAACAGCGAGGGACTGGCACCGTGCTGAAATGCAGAATAATAATCCCCTAATCACCTGAGTATTGCCAGTCCTAGGTTTTATCTGCAATGGACGTGAAAGCCCCTAGTGCCTAGTGATTACAGCATTTGATCTGGGTAATAATGTCTTCACTGTTGCCCTGCCTAGGGCCCGAAGGCAGCACAGCTCTAATCCACAGTGCATTCTAGTGGAATCGCATTACACAAAGACCACCAGGGTTCTCCTCTAGAGGGGAGGGGTGTGGGGGGTTAAAGGAGGAGGTTGCCATGGAAACAAGCTTCTCTTTCTCTTTCTCTCTCTCACAGACACACACGCACACTAATACATCACACGCGCATACACACATACTCTCTCCTGGGACAGATAAGCAAAGGACAGGTTCTGTGTTTACTTTCCGCAGACCCTCCAATCCCCGAGCAGGCTGAGCCCTGATAACACGAGGCCTGTACAGCCAGCGACCACTGACAGCAGATAAGCACTCCAGCAGAGCAGAGCAGTCATCACCCTCCAACCAGGATGAACAAACCTGGGAGACCCGGATTCATTTGGATTAGACTGGATTGCTGCTGCCACCGCCGCCGCTGCTGCTGCTGCTTTTGCTGTCGCTGGTGTGTTCAGACTACTGATGTTCACAGGACTTTCTACATGAGAACTTGATGCCGCACTTAATCCTGTGGCGTCCCAGAGTTTAGTCAGAGGACACGGCCACAGTAGTGGACTGGGAACTATTTTAGACACTGAGGTCAAAGGAGTGTCTGCTCTGGGCAGGTTTACGTGGCTGCAGTTAGAGAACCGTGGAAAAAACTACATTTCTCCTAACATGTCCCAGAGACAAACACCACACATTATTAGTATTCTGCTTCAACATTTGTCCATGTGTGCTGTTTTTGTAATGGAGAAGGTTGGAGATCTGTGAGGACATTCCTTTATATTAGTTCCAAGTATCCACTAAAATCCGGTAATTCAATACCAGGGGTAATTAGATTTGTATGATAGTAATGCCCCAAGAAAGAACCAACACGGTCTTTGATGTTGAGATCAAGACGGCTACAAGTACTTCTTTATTATGTGCATTATGCTAACATTCTAATTATTTTTCCACACACATTCTTTGATTAAAGCACAGCTGGAGGTGTATAAGCAACATGACTAATTACAGAGGAAATGGAGTTACTGAGCTAAAGTGGTGGAAGCTGGATTTCCCTTTGGCCCCTTCTTCTCACTGTTTACTTCTAATGCATACTTCATTTCTTTTGAGAAAGCCAGTTACCAGCTTTGACCACTTACTCTGAAATAATAGAGGGGGACAGTGAACAAATATAAGGTTTGTAAGCCTATATTTCCTAAGTAGTTAATATTGATTCAACTCTATATGCCAACTGTGTATAGTAGCTTCTGTTTGTTGTTCTCTGTGGGATAAGATATAGTTGCTTTCAGTGACAGTTAACCACAAAATACAGGGCATATTCATAAGGATAATATTATCGACTACTTAGTACAAAACATGCAACAAGTAGTCTTCTCTCTAAACTTTACAGCACCCTGTGGCTTTTCCCTAATACATATCCCACTTGATATTCACAACTTCAGATTCTGCAGTGAAGCCTTAGAAGGCAGGTGTATCTTGCATGCACTGTAAATGCTGCTACACAGGCCTGAAAAAAGGGGAGCTTTGTGTTATATCGGTCCACCTGCCAATCTGAATATATTTATTATTGGTTTTCAAAATGAACAGAAGCTCAAAATTTAATTTTCATGTATATGTACACACGTGTAAATAGGTATAAGGTAAATAGCTAAAAGTGAATTTAATTGTCACTTCACGTGATTATTTGAGATACAACTCCTTTAGATAACTAGGTGGTATAACTTTGATCAAATCAGCTAAAAGGTAGGGGTGAGCATTGACTGGGCACCTTTCTAGTATTCGAGTAACTCATGATGTTCAAGAAAACAGTTTGAGGTGATCTTTGTGACATGCTGTGTTATCCAGACATCGAAAAACAGCTGCACTCTGGTCATAAATAGATAGACATGGTGAGCAATAATACTCAGGCAGGCTGTGATATTTAAAATATCATAAAATGATACTAAGGGGCATGAGAAAAGATCCCCCACACCATTATTAAGATTAGCATGAATGCATGCTTTCATATCGTTTACGCCAAATTCTGACCATACCACCTAAATGTGACAGCAAAAACATAGATTCAGCAGATTAGATAATGGTTTTAGAATCTTCTATTTTAGAAGCCTGTGCAAACTAGCCTCAGTTTCTTGTTTTTAGCTGACAGGAATGGCCACCAGATGTGGTCTTCTGCTGCTGTAGCTCATATGCTAAAATGTTTGACTTGTTGCACCTTCAGAGACGCTCTTCCGCATATTGTGGTTCTAACAAATGGATATTTGAGTAACTGTTTCCACTCTATCGGCTTTTCTCTTCTGACCTCTGAAAAGTGCTGCTCAATGGATATTTTTGCTTACCATTTTCGGTAAACACTAGCAATGGTTATGTGGGGAAAATCCCAGTAGATCAGCAGTTTCTGAAATACTTTAAGCAACCACATGAAAGTCACTTAAATCAATCCTTTTCCCTGTTCATATTCTCAGTTTCAACTTTGGCAGATCCTCTTGACTATGACTCCACGTCTACATGCACAGAGTTTGTGCCATATGAATAGCAGATATTTGCATTAACTGCAATATCTAATCATTTGTCCCAAAAAAGTGGCCAATGATTGGCCAAACACAGGTACTGGATGATATGAAATATTTTAGAATAACAAAAATATATTAATTAATTATGTGGAGGAAAAAGCGTTGTCATTCTGAACAGATACCTAGCTTGAGGTTTTGTTTGTAGCTTTCAACACGTAGCTCTGTCTCTTCTCCATATGTTAGCTGTATTCGCTCCTAAGCAGCTGGAGTAGTTTATAATAGGGGTGCAACGATACACAAAATTCACGGTTCGGTTCGATACTTTGGTGTCACGGTTCGATATTTTTTCAATACAAAAAAAAATGTTCATGCCTTTTTAATTTGTCATTTATTAAAATTATAAATATCTATTTTAACTCAAAAGTACAGTTTTTAAATTTAACCCTAACCCTAGTGCGCTTTTTTTATTTTGACAGCGAATGCGCACGTGCGGACCACTTATGTGCACCCCTGGTTATACAGGGAGTGCAGAATTATTAGGCAAGTTGTATTTTTG